>NC_041386.1:424070931-424081337 GCF_002162155.2 Triticum dicoccoides | reverse complement strand
GCCACCTCCTGCTTCCCCCGGACTCCCTCGATGCCCCGGACGAAGCCACGCAGCTGCCCCGCACCGCTCTCACTCTCCCTCGCCCTCCTCTTCTCCTCCTGCTCTCTCTCCCTCTCACCCGAGAACCACCGCCGCCGCCGACGGGCATCACCGTAGCCACTGGCCTCCCCTCGCCTCCCCGACCCGCTTCCGAGCTCCGCCACAACCCCCTCCACCTCCTCGTTGAGCTACGGACCTCCCGGACGTGCTGCAACGCCGCCACCATCACCGTTTCCGTCGCCGGCCACCGAAGTTCGCCGCGGTCAATTCGCCACCTCCGCCGCCTCCCCGAGACCACCGAGCTGCTCATCGACCTCGCTGTGAGCTCCTCTTCCATTTCCCATTCTCCCCGCGCTCGTTCCCGCACTCCAGCCGCCTTCTCACCGGAGCCGATTGCTCCTCGCCGCCGGTCATGGCGCTGCCGTGGCCATGGTCACCCCAGCTAGCGCCCGAGCATGTTACCGAGTTCGCCGCCCTCCCAGGAGCCCACAGAGCCTTTCCGTTTCCCCTCTAGTGCACCGCAGCGCCGCGTTCGACCTTGGCCGAACTCCGGCGGCCACCTAGGTCGACGCCGGCGCCGATTCCGGCCGCCCCGACCCCAACCGACTCCACAGGAAGACGCGGCGCCCTCCCAGCTACCCGTAGAGCCTCTCCGCCGCCCGAATGGTCGCCGGAGGAGCGTTCCCGAAGCCCTCCGCCGTGCCTGTTGCCGCCGGCGTTGAGCCGCCGGCCTGTTTGGGCCATTTGACCGGGGTTTGACCTCCCCCTGTGTCACTGACATGCAGGACCAGCCCGCCTAATTAATCTAGGTTAGTTTAAATTAAAACGCTAACTAACCCAGTTAGTTAGGTTAGTCACTGACACGGAGGACCCACTGGTCAGTTTGACCTGGGCTGCCCGTTGACTCGCTTACGTCATGCTGACGTAGTGCTGACGCAGTAAATTCTTTTCTGGATTTATTTTTATATAGGAAATTCCAGAAAATGCCTAAAACTTCTAAAAATCATAGAAAATTAACCGTAACTCCAAATTAAATAATTTATATATGAAAAATTATCAGAAAAATTCAAGGAATCCATCTGTACCATTTTCATGCATGTTAGAACAACTTATAGCTGCTGTTTAGCACAAATCAACTAAATGGCATTTGAATATTCACATATGGAGTTTGAATTTGAATTTTATATTCAAACCAACTTCATTTAATCTGGTTTTAGGTGCATTAGCCCAAAACACATTCATATTGCCATGTCATAGCATGCATCATATTGTGCATTGCATTGATCGTGTCTTTTCTGTATTTGCCGGTAATTGTCCCCTCTCGATAGACGCGATACCGATGATACGATCGTTGACACTGATGAAGACTCAATGTTATCTTCAGAAGTGCCAGGCAAGCAAAACCCCCTTGTTCATTCCGATACAATCCTACTCTCTCGCTCCTGCTCTCTTTTACTGCATTAGGATAACAACGATTCATCTGTTACTTGCTGCGGTAGCTGAACCCCTTTATCCTTTGCATGACCTGTCATTCCACAGTAAATAGATGAAACCCACTAGCATGAGTAGGAGTTGTTTGAGCCCTGATGTGCCTACTCATTCATGTTTGTTTCTCATGCCTGCTACTGCTTAGAGTTGAGTCAGGACTGATTCATCGGGGATGAATCAGAGGTGTGTGAACATGTCCTACGGTGTGTGAGCTAAGCGTGTGAACACGATTTGGTAAAGGTAGCGGTGAGAGGCCATGTAGGAGTACATGGTGGGTTGTCTCATTGCAGCCGTCCTCAGGAACTGAGTTCTGTGTTTGTGATCCATGATTCAGCTACTACCACGCATTGGGCCCGAAACCAATGGACCCTCTCGGCTTCTTAATCACCCTTGTCCTCTGTCCAGGAGTTGCAAGTAGTTTCTGGTGTTTGTAGTATGCTGGAGGCCGTGGACAGCGCTGACCGTAGGGGTGGGCTGTGATGCGGTAGGCACGTGGCCGGGTAAACCGGGCGCCCGTTTGGTGTCACGGAACCCTGTTCACATCGTTTGGGGCTGTGGGCGAAACTCCGGCCGGATCTCCTCATGGATGGAACCCGAATAGGCGATAAACCTGGACTAGAGACTTGAGTGTTTAGGCAGGCCGTGGCCGACACCCACGTTGGGCTTCCGCTTGAAGGTTGCCGAGTACATGTCGTGTAAACGGCGGTAAGTGGTGAGAGCGTGTGTGAAGAAGTACACCCCTGCAGGGTTAATATGATCTATTCGAATAGCCGTGTCCGCGGAAAAGGACTTCTGGGTTGCTTATATCAGTTCATAGACAAGTGAAAGTGGATACTCTAAAATACGCAAGATAAGCGTGAGTGCTATGGATGGCGTTCTCGTAGGGAGACGGGAGCGGATCCATAGTGGTGTATTGATATGGTGAATATGTGGACTCGTGTGCGCCACCTCAAAAGAGTCGCTTGCGGTCGTAGTTTAGGATAGCCACCGAGTCAAGCTGGCTTGCTGCAGTTAAACCCCACCATCCCCTTTGTTGATAATGATGCATATGTAGTTAGTTCTGATGTAAGTCTTGTTGGGTACATTTGTACTCACGTTTGCCTATTTTATGTTTTGCAGAGAGACTTCGGTCTCACTAGTAGTTTCGCGTGGACTTCGACGTTTAGCTTGTTACCTCAGCTACGATCTTGTGCCCTCGGCAGGATCTGGTAGATAGTCAGGCTTCTCAGCCTTTTTCATTTATAGATGTCTGTACTCAGACATGATAGCTTCCGCTTGTGCTTGATTTGTATGCTCTGAATGTTGGGTCATGAGACCCATGTTTGTAATATCTCGCTCCTCGGAGCCTATTGAATAGATTACTTGAGTCATAGAGTCATGTTGTGATGCCATGTTGTATTTGCACATATCGAGCATATTGGGTGTATGTTATTGAAATGCTTGGTATGTGTGGGATCTGACCATCTAGTTGTTTATCTTTAGTAGCCTCTCTTACGGGGAAATGTCTCCTAGTGTTTCCACCGAGCCATGGTAGCTTGCTACTGCTCCGGAACACTTAGGCTGGCCGGCATGTGTCCTTCTTCGTTCCTGTGTCTGTCCCTTCGGGGAAATGTCACGCGGTGAATACCGGAGTCCTGTTAGCCCGCTACAGCCCGGTTCACCGGAGTCCTGCTAGCCCAGTGCTACAGCCTGGATTCACTCGCTGATGACCGACACGTTCGATGCTGGGTCATGGATGCCTGTCCCTGTAAGTCTATGCCGCTTTGGGTTTACGACTAGCCATGTCAGCCCGGGCTCCTTATCATATGGATGCTAGCGACACTGTCATATACGTGTGCCAAAAGGCGCAAACGGTCCCGGGCAAAGGTAAGGCGACACCCGTGGGAATACCGTGCGTGAGGCCGCAAAGTGATATGAGGTGTTACATGCTAGATCGATGTGGCATTGAGTCGGGGTCCTGACAGACCCAACGAAAATTTGCCACAACAATACTACCTTTAAAGGAGTAACGTCACGCCTAGGTGCTCATTGCACGGGCTCCCTGCTACTAGAGGTTATATTCGGCTTCCCCGATAACTTCTGCAGCGAAAATTTAACATTCCACATTGCTCTGTTCCGAAGTGGCTATCAAGCACTACTTGGACGCGAAGCTTTCGCTCGCTTTAATGCCATAACGCATTACACTTCCCTCACGCTTAAGATGCCCGGTCCACGTGGCATCATTAAAGTGAATGGAAATATTAAGCGATCCTTGCGCGCCGAAGAGAGTGCGACTGCCTTGGCAGCCGCACACTAAAAACGGCCTCACCAACTAAAGCATTTGATAGGTCGTCAAGACCACGAACACGGTTAGACGAGTCCGGTGCAGCTACATGTAATTCATACAGGTTTGATGGCCACATGCCTATTACAAATACAAGGGGCTCAACGCGCACAGACAAGTGGCAATTTTTACTCATCTTGAATTGTACATGGTTTCTTTAAACCTACCTTTTTGCACGACAACTTTTCACCTAAGTTTCTCTCTTTTACAAATGACCATCGTGGTACACCCGTCCAGGATACGGCACAACGGAGACACAGGTGCAGACGTGCAGCAGGGACCCGTTCCAAGGATTCTTTTTAGATTAAGACCCTGCGTAAACCTTTTTTACTGTCTCTTGTTGATACACATCCCTCGGATTCTCAGTACTATTGAGAAGGATGCTGACGTCTTGGCATGTGACCACGTCAGAATAACGCTCGTACCTGGACACCCGGGGCTTCTTACAAAGGGCACCGTTTAGGCCCGGTTTATACCATAAAAGACTGAATACCTTAGGAAGTGTTCGGCGTCGCGAGTTTGGCCTTATATGCATCAGCTCCGAATCATGTCTTTGGTCAAATGTTGGGTTTGCCCGGCTCTTGTGTTTTGCTGCCTTACGTTCCGCTCTATCGGATAAGGCGGCACCAGGAGAACTACTACGATTGTGCCCCGGTTCATCCTGACGAGCACCTCAGTGGAGAAAGCCGAAAACTGAGTGTCATGATATAGCGTGAGACTGGTCAACCACTCGATGACCCATCGGAATGTTAGAATTCCTCTGCCTTAACGAAGGGCCGTTTCCTAGCCAGGCATGTATGCACCCCGAATTCGGGAGAGTGCGGAGCCACCAGGGGCTATATAGTAGCCCCACCGTCAAACTCCTATGGCTAAGTGAAAGTGTTAAATCATTATAGTCCGGTTGCCTCGTTCGCTGCGCTATCACCTCCTTATTTGGACCAAGCCGTTGGATTAAGTGTGAACACGCGTCTTCTGCGAACACCCCCGCATTATATGCGTGGGGGCTGAAGCCGACGACTGCAATCTTTCAGGTTATATACATATATACATAAATGGCCGCACAGGAAGCATCATATTACTTTCAGGCAAAAGTATAAATACATCCTTAATAAATTTGATAAACATTGTTTTGGGAATACATGTCACTCAAACATAATATTCTTCGAGCACTGGGCCTCTATCAAACGAGCACCCTCAAGAACTTCTTCAAAATAGTGCTTGGCAGCCACTCGACCTAGGGCCGAACCCTACGCCGCAACAGTGGTAGCATCCATCTCCGCCCAGTATGCTTTGACACGGGCAAGTGCCATCCGCGAGCCTTCTATGCATGCCGACCTCTTCATCGCATTGATGTGCGGCACTGCACCAAGGAACTGCTGCACTAAGCTGAAATAGCTGTTCGGCTTCGACTTTTTCGGCCATAGATGATCTACAACGGACCTCATGGCGAGTCCGGACAATCTATTGAGTTCGGCCCATTCGGCAAGTTGATCTGTTAGTGGAAGAGGATGCTCTGGAACGTTAAACTACGACCAGAATAGCTTGTCCACTTCACGATCTGTTTGTTCTCGGAAGTATTCGACCGCATCGACAGCGCTCGCCGCCAACTCCAGATATGCGTCTGCCGAACTCCACAGCCGATCCAGAGGGGCATACCGCGGATCTCCGAACTTCCTCCGCAGAAAAAAGGGCTTCCCAGCTGCAATATCCCCGGCCTCACACAGCTCTTCCTTCTTTTCCCTCATAGCAGAGCGGGTGTCTTTGGTCACCACCGCGGCCTTTTCAAGGTCCGTCGCCTTCGCTCGGTTTTCTTCTTCAAGGAGCTGGCAGCGGTCGGCAGTGTCTTTTAACTTTACAGCCATCTTGGCCATTTTCTCTTTGCTCTTGCAATGCGCGGCCTTCTCGGCTCTCAACTCTTCAACCGCCTTTAAAGCGGCCGCATTACTAATTCTTGCTTGTTCCTTGGCTCGGGCAAGTTCTGCCCAAAGGGTCTCCACGGTGGCAGCTCCATCTGCAGTCACAACATATTAAAGATACTGGCATCATGCTGCTCTTACTATGTGACATTCACCAGAAAACATTACTTACCATGTGCCTCGTCAAGCCGCTTGTTAACAAGCTCGATGTCGGCATCTGTCGCATCCAGTTACCACTTTAGTTCGGCAAACTCATTAGTCCGGCTAGCCATCGGAGCTTCCACCACTTGCACATAAAAGCGGTTTGGTTATTACCTGGGGCTACGATCCTCTGTTCGCCGCTGTTCTCGACGACAACCAGAGTCTCAGGGGCTACTATCTACACAGGGCGCACCTAAAAATGTGCGGTACTATCAAAAAGTATATCATTTAACTTACCTCAAAGCCCGTCAGTAGACTCATAAAAGCTTCATGCAATCCGCTTTCGGCGGACGAAATTCTTTCCATCACCGTACCCATCAACATACGGTGTTCTTCTGAGATGGCCGCTCGCTCCAACAGCTCCCTCAGTACGTCCGACCGCATACCAGACGGTGCTGGACTCTTTTCTTTGCTCTCTTCAAGAGCCGGACGCTGGGGACTTCGGGTGACTATAGGATTATCTTATGGCCTCACCGGATCCAGAGAGGCCCTCCGTGACGACACTTCAAGGTCGCCCGCTTCTTGAGCGGGGGAGTCCGGGGGAGGCGTTTCGCTCTCCATCATCTTCGGAAGAAGATCCCCCGAAGACGAGCTCTGCTGAGAAGGGCTAAGATCTGAACTGCAAGATAAATGCTTCGGTTATTTTCCTCAGAAGTAAGGTAGTATATCTTCACTATTAAAGTACTTTTTGATTACTTACAGCTCGTTAGAGGGCAGATCCCTGCGTGGACTTTGTTTGGCAAGAGCACCCTCCAAGGCAGGACCCTCTGGTGGAGATTTCTTCTCCCATTTGGAAACCTTGGTTTCCGGATCTTCAGAGGCAGTCCTCTTCCTTTCCCGAAGCGAGAGAAGGTCAGATTCTTCCCCTTGGTTATCCTCCTTCACGGAGGCGCTCATTCCCTCGCTTGGAATTGGTAGTGATGGGGGCCCGCTTTCGCCCTCATTATTCCCCCCTTTATCTTCCTTTGAGGGCTCCGGGCCAGGTGCTAGGTCGAGCATCTTTTCCAGTACCGGATTCTCCAAACCCTCAGGAAGGGGGGCCGAACACCGAATCATCTTCTCCTTTGTTAGCCAGTCCTAGTGAAAGAGCGATTTCTCATAATGATGTCATGGTAAATGAAAGATGCTGTGTTCGGCTAGAGGATTATTTACTTGGTTGGCGGTACGGTTGTTGCTCAAGCCCACGTCCTCGGTAGTATCTGGACACTCTATTTGGGGTCCAAAGAATGATTTGTACATCTCCTCGTGCGTTAGGCCGAGGAAATTCTGAATAGTGCGTGTCCCTTCTGGGTTGAACTCCCACATGCGGAGGGGCCGGCGTTTGCATGGATGGATTCGTCGAACTAGCATGATTTGCGCTACCATAACCAGACTGAAATCTCCTTTGAAGAGATCTTGAATGCGGCTCTGCAGTACAGGCACGTCCTTGGATGGACCCTAGCTCAGCCCTCTGCTAATCCATGACATCAGTTGTGGTGGAGGGCCCGAGCGAAAAGCAGGGGCAGCCGCCCACTTGGCACTTCTAGGAGCTGTGATGTAAACCACTCCCGTTGCCATAATCCAGACACCTCTCGAATGGAACCCTTTGGCCATGGAACTCCAGCGATTTTGCTTATTAATGCGCCTCCGCATGCTACATGCTGCCCCTCGACTATCTTCGGCTTCACGTCAAAGGTCTTGAGCCACAGGCCGAAGTGAGGGGTAATGCGGAGGAAGGCCTCACATACGACAATAAATGCCGAGATGTGGAGAAAGGAGTCTGGGGCTAGATCGTGGAAATCTAGCCCGTAATAGAACATCAAACCCCTAACGAAGGGATCTAGAGTGAGGCCTAGACCTCGGATGAAGAGGGAGATGAACACAACGTTCTCGTTGGGTTCAGGAGTAGGGACGACCTGCCCTCGGGCAGGCAGCCGATGCGAAACCTCGGCGGTCAGGTATCTGGCCTCCCTCAACTTCTTGATATCCTCTTTCGTAACGGAGGAGGGCATCCACTGGCCTTGAAGGCTAGATTCGGACATGATTGAAGGTCCGAAGCACCTGACCTAGGCTTTGGGTGTTGGAACTCGAGGTGGGGGAAGGATTCGATTGAGCACGGGAGGGAAAAAGTAAAAGCCTTGTCCCTTTATAAAGAGGGTGAATATCAAGCATCCTCTCCGTAGCCGTTTGGGACTTGCCTATAATCTAGGAGTCCTAGACACGGTTGGGTTACCCACGACCGTATTGATGAGAATCCCGTAATTAGGGGCACACGATCTCTGCTTTGACAAGACGTGTCAAGAAACTGCCTCGCGTTATGTGTGGAGCTGGTTGAAGAAAAACGGTTCCAATAATCACCGAGCCATGGCATGATGTCATGTTGCCGAAACGTGTCAGCAGATTAAGATTTGTGGACATATTATTCTCTCTACGGTGGTATGTGGAACTTATTTTGCAGGATCGGACACTATCCTTGTATTCAAATTCTTCCGTGGTGTATTCGGAGGTGGAACCCACCTTGCAATGCCGAAGAAAATACTGCACGCCGGACTCATCGTCATTGAAAGCCTGGTTCAGGGGCTACTGAGGGAGTCCTGGATTAGGGGTTCTCCGGACAGCCGGACTATCTCCACTGGCCGGACTGTTGGACTATGAAGATACAAGATTGAAGACTTCATCTCGTGTCCGGAGGGGACTCTACTTGGCGTGGAAGGCAAGCTAGGCAATACGGATATGTATATCTCCTCCTTTGTAACCAACCTTGTGTAACCCTAACCTCTCCGGTGTCTATATAAACCGGAGGGTTTTAGTCCATAGACGAACATACAATCATACCATAGGCTAGCTTCTAGGGTTTAGTCTCTTTGATCTTGTGGTAGATCTACTCTTGTACTACCCATATCATCAATATTAATCAAGCAGGACGTAGGGTTTTACCTCCATCAAGAGGGCCCGAACCTGGGTAAAACATTGTGTCCCCTGCCTCCTGTTACCATCCGTCCTAGACGCATAGTTCGGGACCCCCTACCCGAGATCCGCCGGTTTTGACACCGACACTACCCATTAAATAAAAATCATGTGCCTAAAAATTTGTTTCAAAACAAATGATTCAGCTTTATATCCATGTCGACCCTCGGCATGATGGTTGGAAGCAAATGCCAAGTTCATACCGAAAGATCGTTAACAACAATACCAACTTGCAGACAGCAAGGTAGTACAAGTACCAATACCAAACTAACTTATAATCTTTTTACTCCTGGCCCTAGTGTTCGTCTGGTAGAAAATCTTGCAGAGGAACAGCTCCCGCTCCTTCTCTTGCTCCAGGTCCATGAGGTGATACTGGTGCATCACCCAGTTCGTCCATTGATGGTCGAAGTTCTTGTTGGTGTGCAGCACCAGAACCTTTTTGCTACTTGTCTGCCGGCCGTTGACCATCACCGACAAGTTATATCCGGTCTTAGGCCACATCGCGTGCATGCCGCACTCCGACTGTATCTTGTGACGCATCCACGTGCCCCTTTCGAATGCCCTGGAATTGCGCTGGAAGAAATGCTTGCTTAGGCCACTCAGTGTGATACCTGTAGTATTGCTGAATACAGGTTTTAGTGTACGTAGTTGGCATTTTCATAACATCTTTGGCATGTTGCAGTCACTTGTTTCACTTTTTATTAACTGTCAAATTGTAATTGCTTCACTAGGTCTGCATCTAAAAAGAAAAATAGAGCTATAAACAAAGGAATATGTTTGTGCAAGTAGACGGCCGATCCGTGTCTTACCTGGAAGTTTCTCAGGATGGGTGTAGCATATGCCACGCTCGCTGTCGATGGTTGGTATGAAAGAATTGGTGAGAGGGTGAGATCTCGCGCTGTCAGCACTCACTTTGGCCTCAAGGTGCTCGAGCAGCTCCTGATCCGCAAGATCGAACTTGACGCTAGCCGGCAGCACCGGCCAATCCTTCTTGGACTTGCATCGGGTAATTCCAGTTATATGGTACTCAATGTATGATCAATCGACTATTTTAAGTGAATGATGAAAGATTTCGACAGATAAGTGGTACTCCAAATCTAAAGTCCACAATACCCGAACACGCCACCAAGATTCTTGTGTCACCTCATGCGCTGCGTGTTGTCACGTCAATTCAATGTGTGGACATGATGTATAATTTGACCGACGTATACTAGTACTGCTACTGTACTACTTACTATTCATATTTATTGTCACATTTTAACCATACGTTTAACTAACAAGTACGCACTTGAAGCCTAATTGATATATATATATATATATATATATATATATATATATATATATGTATGGCTTATACACAACATCTCCATCATCATTATCAGTACATCATGCGTAGGTGAGTTAGGATGCACTTGATCCCAGAAAGTTATCTATCCTTCAAACTAGAGGAGTGCTTCAAACTAACAACATTACATAATATCCAACAAAAAAGG
>NC_041386.1:424021705-424070921 GCF_002162155.2 Triticum dicoccoides | reverse complement strand
GCGTGTTGTCACGTCAATTCAATGTGTGGACATGATGTATAATTTGACCGACGTATACTAGTACTGCTACTGTACTACTTACTATTCATATTTAT
This sequence comes from Triticum dicoccoides, assembly GCF_002162155.2. NCBI lineage: Eukaryota > Viridiplantae > Streptophyta > Magnoliopsida > Poales > Poaceae > Triticum > Triticum dicoccoides. Next base: position 424,070,826 of record NC_041386.1, on the reverse strand, counting down.
TGTCACATTTTAACCATACGTTTAACTAACAAGTACGCACTTGAAGCCTAATTGATATATATATATATATATATATATATATATATATATATATATATGTATGGCTTATACACAACATCTCCATCATCATTATCAGTACATCATGCGTAGGTGAGTTAGGATGCACTTGATCCCAGAAAGTTATCTATCCTTCAAACTAGAGGAGTGCTTCAAACTAACAACATTACATAATATCCAACAAAAAAGGGTCATGCTACAACATCAGGATACATGGCTCAGTCTAGATATCAGTATGAATCAAGTTGTGCATATTTGTTGTTGGCACGAACCACATCACCGCATGTCGGGTTTGTAAAAGCCATCCATTGCATAGAATCTTGATGCCTTTCACACACTGAAGATTATATGGCAACAAGCTATGTCGACGAATCTCTAGATATGGTGATTCATGAAACCCATGGTATGATGTGTAAACACAGTCCCCCCTGGCGAATGGAAGTTGCATAGCACGGTCATCATCACCGGTGATATGATCGATGATTGGTTGGATGATCGGATAATTGAGCCCAAGGAACATGGAGTGGTTGCCGAGGCTGTAAACCCGCCTCCAGTCGAATACGCCTGGCCTAACAGAGATGTGATCTTTCTTGAACACGAAGCAGCCATAGCCATCAATGTCAGGAACGCCCCAGGCATTGTATTGCATGTGGTTTGATGTAATGGTTTGGTCAATTTGGTACGTGCGAATGAGCATCAAATGACCGTCGTCAGCTGAATGAGCGATAAACCACACCCCATCGGCTGGTATGATTCCCGGTCCTGGAATCATTAAGGCCGGCGCATTTACGTCTGCTACAACAATTCAAATTGGAGACCAAAAGACAAAAATAAACAATCATGTTCAAAGTATGTGTGGAATTATAACAGTGACACATATCACAGATTGAGAATTGCAATGTTGTGGTCATAATCATACCCCAAGTTAAAAAAATAAGCCAATCGCTTTCATATTCTAGCAATATGTCATGGTTCAAACATCATGTGACAATGAGAGGAAAATAGCTATGACAGGGCCTACTCATATTCTACCATACCACTTACTACTGTTCTCATATCAACTCTAAGCAATAACATGATTTGTTATAAAAATCTTGGAAATGAGAGTAACATATAGCAATCATGAGGTTATGCTCATAATATCTATTCTAACAATCATTAGATGCCAATTGTTCTCATATCAACTCTAACAATAACATGTGTGGTCATAAAAATGTAGGAAATGAGAGGAACATATAGCAATGATGTTGTTATAGACATACTATCTATTCTAAATTTGTAACAATGAACAGTCAGTCTTATTCATAAGGTAAAGATGAGATGAGATAGAACAATTACACGACGATAGATTCCACCTGTATAGGCAGCCAATCTATGCGTCGACCACGTAAACGATGCCATCGTGCACTATAGCATCAGACAGAAATGTTGCCTCAACAGGATTGACGATGAGCCATAACCATGTATGGCGACCGGATTCCAAATAGACTAATCCCATGTTGAACAAGGCAATGAGATTGTAATCCATGTAGTCTTTTGATGGTGTGGGCACTTCACAGATTACAATTTTCAGCAAACAGAGGTCGAGCCAAAAGCTCGACGCGTCTCGTGCGTAGTAGGCAGGAGTGTCTGGCGGGCTGCGAGGCTCGATGGCGGCGGTATCCAACGATGGAAGGGTGACCTTTCGCTGGGTGTAGATATCCACAAGACGCCATGGACTACCAGATTGGTGGATGAGGATGATCCAGTTGGCCTTCATGCCTGCCCAGTAGTGGACTCACATGAAGGACAGGTGGACGAGTAGTGGTAGCATGTCGAGGGGCACCACAACAACCTCTGTAGGATTGTCAAGTCGGTGTCTGGGCCACCTGCGAGGATCGGGCATCAGCAAGCAGGGTTTCTTGAAAAGAGCCGGTCGGTTACAGACGAGTAGACGGTACAAAGACACCGAGCATGCGGCCAGACGGACGGTGCTGAGCAGGTCCATCCGATTATAGACCTGCTCCAAGAGAACATCAGGGAGGGAATTCCAATCGCGGCTCTGCGTGTCAGTCGGTTCTGCCATAGTTTTTTAGGGTGCTGAGTGATTGGGGTTTTTGGGGCCTGTGAGCCAACGGGGAAGTGGATTCGGTCGGCCGAACAAAGAAGATGGCGTGTGTGGCCGAGCAGTGAGCGGGGGGATATGGTACACGCGAGCTATCAAGGAATATGGCGCGGGCGGGCGAGCAGTGAGCAGGGGGAAATGGTGTGCGGCCGACGACGGGAAGAGAGGAGGAAGAAGAAGAGAGGAGGAAGAAGAAGAGAGGAGGAAGAAGAGTGAAAGACGGGGAAGAAAGTGCATTAAATCTCAATTCTAGTAGTACTACTACCAGGATATACCGTCCTTCGGAGTGTAAATAGTTACGTCGATGACATGTGGGTCTACCTCAAGAGGGCCCATATGTTGGTTAATGGAGGAGAGAGAGGTGTAGGTGTATTTGTGGAAGCGTGCTCCACTGGCAAACATGATGACAGTATTGGGTAAGGCTGATTTAGTAACACCAACATGCTGGTTTAGCTTGTTAATTAAGTGTCCCATCTGCTACTGCGTGTATTGTCACTTCACTGTGAATACTAGTTGAATAGTTCTCTCTGACCGAGATGGGGAATAATGGATCGCGAAGACTTCCTATCTACAGTATCCCTATGCCTCTACGCTCACTTCACTCATTTTGCTTCGTACGTAGTCACTTGTTGAAATCTATAGAAAGACAAATACTCCGTATTTGGGAACAGAGGGAGGCTTTTACTCCGTATTTGGCAACGGAGGGAGTATCACCATATGGAGGGAACAGAGGAAGCTTGAAATATGAACATGTCAATGGGAGGGAGTAAAAGCATCAGGCATGCATGCAACATGCAACACTCACACGCACACATGCACGCACGCAACACTCACGCACCCATGCGACACACAGCAAACGACGCAACACACACGCTCACACTCAAGTGCTCAACCTACTCCCTACGCCCGTGAAAGACTGTACATTTAGAGATTTACACATTGACCAGGGCATAATTAACGCCCAAAAGTAGCAGACTTATGTGTGCATATGACCATTGAGAGAAGAAGATTAAATCAAGGTTGTTGCATGCCGTAATTAAGGATAGACATGTAGCCTATAGGTAGAACAAGTTGGTGCATTAGTCAATCAATATCGATTTAGATTAAAGGCTAAATGCATTGGAAGTGTAGATGTACACTCTTTGTTTTTAGCCGATGTATACTCTTTGTGGGAAGACCGAGGGAGTACACGTGCATGCAATCACATACACAGCTAGGGTGGTTCGCGCGCAAGGGTTGGACTCCGGTCGCGCCTGCGTAAAGTTTGTTTAACTAATTTCTTTGCTCTGCCAACTGACAGGTGGGACCCAAAAACCAGGTGACAATTTAACCAGTCAACAAAGTGCCACGTCGACTATGTGGCCGGTCAGTAGGGTGCAATATGGTGCTCTATGATGAGCTAGTGATCGTATAATCACCGCAAAACTATATATAGTGACCATAAAGAGCGCACTATTACATACGTTGACCATCAGTGTATTTTTCTCATTTCAAATTAAGCCATATTAACCGAAATGATGCAGTATGGACTAGTACTAGTACTGCTTTGATGTGTCCCGTCAACTTGCCGAACGAGGAGAATCTTGCTTACTACGCCTCTCCCTCGCCCACGCGTGTGGTGGCTCACAGGACGAGGAGAGGGTTTGGACTACATCGCCCTCTCCCTCTCCCTCTCCCTCGCCCTCACAGTGGACGTGCAACCATTCAATCGGTCTCAGGTTGCTAGAAGCATATTGTACTATAGTATCATCATTGTTGGACCTTCCGAAGAGGCGAAGAGCTAAGTGCAAGGTTCACATGAGTATGAACTATTGAACATCCTGAAGAAGCAAAGAGCCAAGCGCAAGGTTTTATAGGAGTTGTCATCCTAGTAGGAGTATACTACAACTATAGCGAATGATGCTATTGTATGATGCCGCCATGTCACCTATATCCAAAGTTGTGCCACCTTTTTTTCTCAAAGGGCGTGTTGGAGCCCGTGCAACAACCACACAAGTTGCACATACACATAACACATTTACTAGTAATAAATTATAAAGGAAAAATTCTAGTATGTCACACAAGTTCATCTCCAATTCATGTGATAAATTTGTGCATGACTAGTCTACATATATTCACAATGCTACCGTTCACAATTTACCATACTCCACTTACACGTTATAGATGGGATACATGTCCTCCTGCAGGTTCCAGTCCCAGGTGTTCTTCATGGATGGCACGATACATAGCGGTGGGCAATGGGAATCATTGTTGCAGCTTTCTAGTCCGGTTCCACACGATCGAGACTCATCCAAGTTGAAGTGGCATAAATCAGGGATAGCATGTCCTAGCATGTCGTTCATCTGGCGGTGCGCACTGAAGACACAACCATGCTTCATGAACGGCAGGCCTTTGGTGTCGTGCACGGAAGGTGGCATCCACTTCACAATGGGGTAGTTGTCCCCAATGAAAAGCGAGTACTCTCCAAAAGTGTTCCTCGGCACCAAAGTAGCATCACGGGGGTTGAACTCGGTGCCATTAATCTGGTAAACGCGACATCTCAGATCTGGACACATGGTGACGTACATAGACACGGTCCATGCATAATAATGTTGTGCTCAAATATGGCGGTCAGTAATACTGTGCAGCAAATAGTACTACTCTGGTATAGAGGAAGTAAAATAACCAGCTTATTATATATAGCCACTCTTGGCTACATGGATGAGATAGTAAGACATGGAAAAACAAAAATGGTGGCAACTAGTGGGTTCAAGTCTTCAAGGGCCTAGCTAGCTATACTCCTCCTCCAAGGTAAAAAGTACTCCTACTAGTACTAGTAAGTAGTACAGCAACGAAAGAGAAGGCGAGAGCATTAAAAAATATAATACTAAATGGAATACCTGGGTAGATGGTGACGGTCCGATCGTGATAGATTGTGTGACCATGTTGCACATCAGTGGTACCATGGGTAACGACTGCTAATATAGTTGATCCCAATATGCCAAAGTTAGCTACATGGTTCCAGGTTAGACCAAATCATGAATGCAAATGCACATCTAGGATCAGCGATCTTATTTTGATTGGGGGATGACTTGTCCCTGCGAAATAATGGAGTACCGTTAGGATGCAAATGATGGTTTGTTCATTCCGTTTGTAATCTCCCATACCGTAGGATGGCAACTGTGGCACCCCGGCTCAGAGCAACCGGTTTATCATGCATTGCCAGCCAGAGACCATGTCTTCTAGCAACACAGAACATCTTGGTACAGAAAACAACCGCTTTATTGATGCTAGGGGATCAAAGTTTACATTACAACAGGTAGGGAGACCAAGCGGCACGCACAGGGCGGCTGAACAATATGTACATTATTTAGTGAACATAAAGGCCTCGATCATAACAACTACGCGGGAGTGGAACAACGTCGTAGAGGAAGCTCCATAGTACAGGGACACCAATGTGGACACGATCTAGACTCGAACAGCACTCCTCTCCAACAAGGCTTTTCCTGAAATCTAGCATGACACGCCAGGTCAGTACATTGAATGTACTTGCAAGCTCACAACAAACATAAACATAATGGCAAACAATATCATGATATTTAACCAATTATTAAAAATGGAACAATGTATGTTTTCAACATGCTGTGATAATATCCTTGTGAGGAAAAATTCCTCTTACCAACGGTGATCACTTCTTGGATCACCACCTTACCAACCTCCAAATCTTAACCATGAAGATCTCATGATCCTTCCGGCAATCACAACCTTGACCCATACTAGGTCTAAAACAATGATCCTTCCGGCGATCACAACCTCGGCCCATACTAGGTCTATAACAATGATCCTTCCGGTGATCACAACCACGACCAACACTTGGTCCTATCTAACCCGATGGCCTTACCGCCATCCTCAACAGTGTAGAGTTCATAACTTAGTGTGCAAGTTTTATTAAATGTTGACCCATGGTGTGACCTACTTTCGAGCGTGTCCGTAACCGTGGACTCGGCTATCGATAGATTAATACACTCTGCGGAGGTAGCGCATTGTACCCACACCACGGAACCCATGGCCTCGTACTCCCATAAGGGTGGACCAATGGCATTCCGACGAAACCCCTCCATTTCCATGACACTCTCTCGGGCACTCCGACCCACTCCACAACTGGGCTAGTCTTGGGTGGCCCCGTGTCTACCAAAGACACAATGACCACCGTCGTGGCCAAACGTCCCTCACTTGGACCGGTACCAAAAATCTTAACAACGGGCTCACAAGGTTATGTCTGCTTACCGGGCCAAGGTACCACACGCCCATAACCTTCCCTAGTTGGAGGCACCGACTAGAGGCATGACAACGGACCGAATAAAGGCCTTCCCATACATGCAAATGTGGTTGCACTAGGAAAAACTCGACTCAGTGGCACCATGACTCGGTCAACTATATATTCAAGTTGTATTATTACCAGGTTCAACTTAATTTGAAAATAAACGGTGTCATAGTATGCCATGAAGTGCAACAATAACATATGCATCACACATTGACGGAAAAGACTGAGTCAACTATATCCACTAAGCATAACCATCAGCAACTCTTGACACTCCACTGGTCAAGATTAAACCTCACATTAAACATCATCTTTTCTAACAAGGTTTACCAATTTTCTCATGCAAGAAAAATAACTTCAATTAATTACTTATATCCATAACCATATTATTTCTCTCATAACAAAAATAAATTCTAGTTTCTTTATCAACTAGGTTAGCTCTAAACTTTCTGTAACACAGTCATATTAACTTGAACAAGCACTTATCAGAATATAAAGAACACAATAATGATCTATATGCATGGATTAAATCATTCATTCAAGTCGGAAAATCAGAAATATTGCAATGGCACCATGAAAATTTTGCTGTGGCTTGCCTTAGTGTAGATGAGGTTCACAAGCCTCCTGGTGATCCTCAAGACAAGCCTCACTACTCTGAAAACAATTACAAACACAAAGAGAAAATATCAATAACCCTTCTGAAATTCACCATAAAATTTAGGCAGCAGGAGAAAATTCCATTTTTGTGAGCTGCTAGATTTATTTATAAAGAACACAATGCAAAAAGAATCAATTCATTTGGACTTATGGTTGAAAAGTTATAGCTGTTTGAAGGTCTCTGGATAAATATGAATTTGAATTTAAATAAGCAGACAGGAGGGGGGGTGACGTCGAAGGCGTAAAGCCTCGGGGCGCCACCACTCGTACCGCTTCGCGTGCGTCAGGTGAGAGGGAAAGGAGAAAAGAAACAGGGGACGGCGCGGCTTCGCCGGAGCAAACGCTGGCGACGAGGGCTCCTTGGCCAAAACGAGAGGGAGGGATCGAGAGCGGAGACGGAGGCGCACCCGCCCGTACCCATAGAGTAGCTAGGGGTGGTCGGACGGTGTCGAAATCTTTCTCTCTAGCGGACAAAGGAAGTAGAGCTCGCCGGAGACAAAGACAGTGGCGGGCAGAGGCAACTCCAGGGGCTCCAACCGGGCGGAACGGCACCACCGCCGAGTTGCGGAGGCCCTGGAGGGGTTGCCCAGGCCTGGGAGGGACCGAAGCTGCGAAGGCGACCCGAGGGGATCGCTGGCGAGCTCGGGCTCAGGGACGGTGGCCAGCGGCCTGCCCGGCCGGGCTACGGCTTTCTACTAGGTTGTGGAGTGAGTGGGAGTGGCGGATGATGCTCGAGGAGGCTGGGGAAGGGCTCTATTTATAGCCAAGCGTCGAGGGTGGTTCGGGCTCTGCCAGTGGACACCTGGACACGGTGCTCGGCGACAAGCGGCGTCAGTGTGAGAGGGAGAAGGAGAAGGAGCTCACGTGGGGACTGTGGGCGAACGGGGACGAGCACAGGGGCACTGGGGTGACTACGAGCACAGTGCACACCGTACTGTCTCATTGGCCGGACCATGCCCGTGCTCGCTACAGCGACCTCTGGCGAGCTCCGGCGTGGCGAGTTCCAGGGGAGAGTTAATGGGGCTAAGACGAAGATGGTGGCGAGGTTTGGCATGCTTAGGCAGGCGGGGAAGCGAGCACGTGATCAACAGAGGCTCGGGCGCGTCACGGAGCGCGTCGGCCGCATGCCAACACGCCTGGACGAACGCGGCCACCGTGTGAACTCTGTCCTCAGGCTGACCTAAGCCCAAACTTCATGTCTGGCATGTTGTTCGTGGTAGTTTTGAATGTTCCCACGCTTTGGTTTGGATCCAGACGCAGTAGAAAAGATTTCATAAGCCTAGTAATTTTCTGATCAGTAACTTTGAGAACTTACTGCGGTCAAACGGCTGGGAGTTGGGAGCTGAGTTTTGGAGGGTAGCAATCATCTACTAGGGTGATGATGCACAATAAAAATCAGGCCCTAAGGATCAAGTGAAATGGTAGTTACTGTAGAAACTACCATTTTTGTCTAGAATAGAAAATATTTTCTGTAGCTAAAATATTCCAAAAAGTTATGCAATATTTTTGGTCAGGAATGTGCCCTAGGGTTCCATGAATATTTGTGAATTTTGTCAGATTTTTGTGGACAAGGAAAATTGGGGTTGCTTTGGAGCACATTGATCTAGCTAGGGTTTAAGAGAGGGAAATGAATATTTTTCATTTTATAAAAATATTCCACTAAATATTTTGAGATGAAACAGAGTGGGAATGATGGTTGGAGAGGGAAATGGGACACTTGGGTGAAATCCAAGGGGTACCCTAGTGTTTAAGTCCATATGAAAAGATTCAAAAACTCCAAATTTCAAAATCAATCCAACTGAAAATCAGGCAAATAAAGGAGGGCAAAAACCAGGCTGTCACAGCAACCAGATGAAAGAAGTCCCCTGGCTTGTCACCGCGAAGATGTGGCCTAGATGGGGCACGAAGTCTTCGAATGTGTAGGGGTACAAATCTCCCACAGCCAACATGCGCCAGCCTCTACCGTTACCGCCTCTTGCATTGATGGAAATCCTTATGTCGAAGAACGCGATGAGATAGTAATCTTTGTAGCCGCGTCGCTTTGTCGGTGGGTCCGCAATTTCTATCTTCTTCAATCTCATGTAGGCATCATCATACGTATTCAAGCCCAGCCAGTCCGGAAGGCCGATCCCAATGGTGGAGATGGGGTCTACGGGAATGACCGCACTACTGTGGATGTTGTGCAAAATGATGATGGTATCCGGCTGGAGGTATGCAAACCAATCTTTGTTGGCACCGACCCAGACCTATATATAAGACGGTGGGCAGCAGAAAAATTATAGGATGGAAATGGAATAACTAAGTACTACATGATCAAACTCCATGACTGACCTGCTCATCGGACAAAATTCGACTACCTCTCAACGTCAACAACTCTAGCGGAGTCAAGGTGCAACCATGGCCAGGGAGCGGTGGACTGTGACCAACAAGCATGGCCTTTTCCCAAGCCTGTTTAAGCACCATCTTGAAAAAGTTGGTGCAGGAAGCATCGAGTCTTGCGCCGGTGAGGACGTCGGAGCGGTGTGCGATTTCTCCCAGAGGATCGTCGTCCATGGTCTCCCAGCCCCAACGAGGAGAACCGCCTGGCGAATCCATGGGAGCAGCGACAAACTGCCTTCTCTTTGGGGGGAGGGGAACTAGCGAGGAGGAGATAAGAGCATAGTAACCGCAGGGCCTCGTCCCTTCCAACTGTAGCTCCTCGATCGTTCCTTAGTGAAGGGGTGAAGCTATTATTTACTACATACTCGTACTGTAGCAGTACTAATATTACTTTCTCAACTAGTAGGGCGATGTACTGTACTTCAAGTATAGTGCACTAGTGTTGAACTTTTGAATCTCAGGGCCAAGGAGCTACAGTTGGAAGTGGAGGGTAGTACTGTTCTCTACAACCATCATTGTACTATCAATGTAGGGAAAGTACACCTGCATAGTGGGTACTCTCGATGCTCTATTCAAGCGCGTAGCTGGCCTACTCAGCCACTCCTCTCACGCACACACTAGTAGCCTATTTATCAGCGACGATTACTGTGGGGGCGGCAGAACATTTAAGTTATTTGATACAACGAGACTAGGCTTTTCGCTTCAATTTGTGGAGGTGTAATGGATCTCGTCAAACTTTGTTAGTAGTTTGTTCTTTATGAATGAGATGAGGAAAAGCTTTTGCCTCCATTTCAAAACAAAAAAAATCACGTCAAGAGGAATTTCTTTTATAGAGCTGATAATGGAGTGAAATCCATGCGTGCAACGCCACAAGCTACAGGGTAGTAGAGTACTAGCACTTTACGTACAGAGCCATATTGCATAGTTCCCAATGCCGCGCCAAGCTTTTCCGGCCCCTCGGGCTTAATTGGGAGGCGCTAGTTTAAATATGCTACTACCTGATGAGGAAGCTGCAAGCGAGGTGCGGCTATGGCAAGCACGCGAGCCATGAGATGATGGGAAGGAAAACCCGTTCACGTGGTTGGGCTATCCAGTGCACCCAGATTGTGGTGCGACACATCCGTTCGACTTCAAAACTCAAACTACCCGTGTACAATATTGGCTTGCAGTGAAGTTACTATTTAAAAAATGGTTGTCATGCGTTCTGCCGGGATCGAACCCACAAAATGAGGTATACACCCTCACGACCACTAGTAGTACTCGTTGGAGTACAATGCAACCTGGAATCACCTTTTGTCGCTATTAGTACATTGTTCCTTACAGGAAACCACTAATAATGCCAAGAAACTACTACCACTTGCATATGACAGACTTAAGATAAGACTACCTTATCAACCATTGTACATGCCCTTACCAACCAGCCCTACCAAGAAACGACTACTCTACAAAGTGCTGTTATAGGCACGTTTCAACCCATGTCGCCCCTTAAGTCAACACCTTCTTTTCGACCGGCAAGTCAGGCGTTATGCCTTGTGGGACCTACATGTCAGTCTGCAAAAAAATCCCCGAGTGACCTCCTACCTCCGGCCCATCCACCTAGTAATCCTCGGCCTTGGGACGCAGCTACCGCCGTCGACAGAAGGCGAGGTCAAAACCGCTGGTGGTGCGGAGCCCATCTTGCGGCAACCCGGATGCTAGCTCCGTCCGGCGCTCGCGGCCGCTAGCTAGCCAAGATAGCTCCGTCCAGCTTCTTGTCTGCAAGGTTTGCTAGCTAGATTTGCACGGCAGTGCGGCGGCTTGCTTGCGCGCGCCGCATTAAGGCCAGCCATCTGACTCAAGCAAAGGCCAGCGCGGCGGCTTGCTCGCGTGTGAGTCACGCTCGGGCCAACCTGCCAACCCGTGTGGAGGCCAGCGCGACGTCTGTCCCGTAGAGCGGCGGCCAACTCGCTCATCATCAATGCCACCAACGAACATGCATCAGTACTGTTTGAAGTAATGTTCATGAAAAATAATGATTTGAGGGGGAATAATAGGATAGAAGGTCAGATGTGGGTCCCTCGTGTGAACGGTCAAACAAAATGTGTTGGTTGAAGCTGCCTCGTCAGCACGGATGTGTGGGCCAACCCTATCATAAACGGGTTTAAAAGAGCCTAATTGGCACCAGGTAGTAGTTTTTGGCATGGATTAATAAATTTTCGGTATGTTTTTGCTATTTTTTGTACAATAGTTTCTTCCTAGGGCTGGTTGAAAGTGGTAGTTTTTGTTAAATACTCTACATATTGTAAGTAGGAGCGAAAGTTAAACTTTGGAATCCAATAATCAAGGCTAGTTACATAGTGCCTATGTGTACGTGGTTGAAAGTGAATATCAACCATGAGTGACTAATATCTTGATGGAAAACTCGAAACTATGGGAATACTAGCATTTTTTGCATGGTTGGAAATACTAGCAATGTTCATGTGCGTTGCAACGGATCATAATTAGAATAATACTTATTCACAAACTTGATAAAAAACACTCTATTTTGATATACATATATCACTAGAGATATATTATGTTTCAATCAGAATATATTCCTTGGGCTGGTTTGGTGAGGTGAGGGAGGGATGTGGTTGGTTTTAAGATACTAATTATGGGTTTTTATGCAAATTGGTAGAGAAGTGGGATGTTGGTGAGAAAAGGAAACAACTTACCTCATAGTCGTTAGATGTAGATCTAATGGTCAGAAATGACGGATGGTAGACACACAATCATCACCAACTTAGTCTTCTATAGGAGTACTAGCAAGATGTCTGTACATTGCACGGAACATCAAGATGCATTTTTTTATAAAACACTTGTTGTGATTGACCCATGCGGGAGGAATCTCATGTGTAAAAACTAATGATATCTCTAGAAAGAGGAGATAAGGTGAAGAGGAGTGGGGCATGGTGGTGATTGGTGGTCGGACTAAGTGGAGGCATGGGGATGGATGACGCCAGCAGCGGCCACCAGGACAGTTTGTTCCAGAGCCTTCCTTTTTTAATTTCTCAACAATGAGGTTTTTGGAGATAAGGATGAACGAGGGAAGGCCCTGTCTGCAAATGTGGAGAGAGGTGCGGGTATCTTTTAGTTTAATTTCCATCCGTCAGATATAGACAGACGGTCTATATTGCAAGATGGCACACGTACCTTCATCACCAACTCGGTTTTTATAAGAGAAGAAATAGAAGTATGTAGATAAAAACATATTATCGATACTTGTTTCCGTATACTAGGATCTAGATTCTATTCAACGCCTCAACATGTGGGGCCTTAGCACAATGACTTCTTGACTGTGTAAAATAAAGGTTTTCCGTTGCCGATGAGGGGGTGACGGTGGCGTGCTTACGGCTTGCTCTAGTCCTAGTAGTCATACTAGGTGGTCTACACACGTGTAGATTTATTCTTTATCATGTCTCGTGTTTGCCGTACTGCCACGACTGTTGATGAATAGACGGTAAGTTATTCATGGGGAAACCCTTGTTGAGCGTGTTTGCGAGAGAGAGAGAGAGAGAGAGAGAGAGAGAGAGAGAGAGAGAGTGCATGTGTGATATGTCTAGAGACTAAGGCAATGATAAGAGATTCTTTCTGTCTATGTGTGTGGAGGATAGAGAGACACATGTACATGTTGCTTTGTGTTGTGTAACATGGAGACACATAGACATAATCATAGAGTGAGTGTGTTAGATACAAATGCGGACATGGGGAGAGATGTGTGAGTTAGAGAGATGGAGAATTTTGGTGTGCATTTGAGCTAGAGAGGGGGGGCTATATACATACCTAGAGCTGGTGTGTGTGTCTTAAAAGAAGGATCCAGATAGATGGGTGTTTTTGCGTGTCTGTGTGTGTTTGTGCGCGCATTTATGTGTTAGAGGAAGTGTGTGTATGTGGAGTAGAGAGACCACTAATGATGTAAACCTAGTATAAGGGAAGGGGGAATGGTGTGACATGTGTGTCAAAGAGAGACAAAGGCATGTGTAGTAGCGGGATAGCATGGGTGCGGGTAGGGAGCAGACTATTTGGAAGAGACATCGAGTGTGTGTGGGAGAGGGGTGAGAGAGAGAGAGAGAGAGAGAGAGAGAGAGGGAGAGACAGACAAAGAGAGAGAGAGCTAGCGATGGAGAGAGACAAAGAGGAAGAGAGGGGTCGTTTGTGTCCATAAGTGGCGTATAGATAGGGAGACAATGTTGATGTTGTTCGAAATTGTCCTATGTACGGAGACGCAAGGGAAGCGTGTCATCGTGTGTGTGATAGGGAATTCATGAGAGATCTAGAATAGATGGTGTAGAGAACAACGCGTGAGATTCTGAACGATGATACATTAGGGAGCTATGGAAAGAGTCACGGCATATATGTATACATGGAAGGAGCTGGGGCAGGTCCGCATGTGGGAGAGATAGAAAGAGGAGAGTGGTGCACAAGGAGACAAAGTGTGCTTGTTTGAAGTGGGGGTGGTTGTCGGTGTCAAAACCGATGGATCTCGGGTAGGGGGTCCTGAACTGTGCGTCTAAGGCAGATGGTAACAAGAGGCAGGGGACACAATGTTTACCCAGGTTCGGGCCCTCTCGATGGAGGTAATACCCTACGTCCTGCTTGATTGATCTTGATGATATGATTATTACAAGAGTTGATCTACCATGAGATCATAGAGGCTAAACCCTATAAGCTAGCCTATGATTCTCATTGTCGTTGTCCTACGGACTAAACCCTCCGGTTTATATAGACACTGGAGGGGGCTAGGGTTACACAGAGTCGGTTACAAGGGAGGAGATTTACATATCCGAATTGCCAAGATTGCCTTCCACGCAAAGGAGAGTCCCACCCGGACACGAGACGAAGTCTTCAATCTTGTATCTTCATAGTCCAATAGTCCGGCTGTCCGAGGACCCCCTAATCTAGGACTCCCTTAGTAGCCCCTGAACCTGGCTTCAATGCCGATGAGCCCGACGTGCAGATTGCCTTCGGCATTGCAGGGCGGGTTCCTCCTCCGAATACTCCATAGAAGATTTTTGAACACAAGGGTCGTGTCCGGCTTTGCAAAACAAATTCCACATACTACCGTAGAGAGTATAACTTTTCCACAAATCTAATCTGCTGACAACTTTTCATAATGTGACATCACGCCATGGCCCGATCATTATCTGAACTGTTTGTCTCAACCAGCTACCGCGCGTATTGCGAGGCGGTTTTCTTGGCACGTCTTGTCGAAGCAAAGATCATGTCCCCTTATCACGGGATTCTCATCAATACGGGTGTGGGTAACCCAACTGTGCCATTAATCACGACGCTTGGGGAATAAGCAAGTTTACCAGGCCGGTGGGGAGGCGCAGAATCCCTGCTGCCTTTATAAGGGGATAAGGAATCCCTTTTGCGTCCACGATTTCTCCTTCCCGATCCATTCCCCCTCGCCCGAGCCCCAGTGCCCGAGCGTTCGTCTTCTCCGCCCACAAAGGCCTTCCGAAAATGTCCGGATCCGGAGCAGGAGGCAAGTGGATGGCCTCTACCATCTAGGAGAAGCATATCAAAAAGCTTCAGGAGGCCGGGTATCTGGCCAAAAAAATCGACCATCGTCTCCCGACAACGGGATAGATCGTTCCCACTCCGGAACCCCGAGAGAGGGTTGTATTCCTCCCTAATTTTGTCCGCGGGCTGGGGTTTCCCCTCCACCCATTTGTTCGCGGCATCATGTATTACTACGGGATCGATTTTCATGATCTATCCCCCAATTCCTTCCTCAACATCTCGACATTCATCGTCGTGTGCGAGGCCTTTCTCCGCATCTCGCCACACTTCGGCTTATGGCTAAAGATCTTTAATCTGAAGCCCAAGGTGGTGAGCGGCGAGCACGCCGAGCGTGGAGGCTCTATGTGATAATCCACAAGTATAGGGGATCGCAGCAGTTTTCGGGAGTAGAGTATTCAACCCAAATTTATTGATTCAACACAAGGGGAGCAAAAGAATATTCTCAAGTATTAGCAGCTGAGTTGTCAATTCAACCACACCTGGAAACTTAATATCTGCAGCAGAGTATTTAGTAGCAAAATAATATGATAGTAGTGGTAACAGTAGCAAAAGGTAACAACAGTAAAAGTAATATTTTTGGTATTTTGTAGTGATGATAGCAATAGCAACGGAAAAGTAAATAAGCGAAGAACAATATATGGAAAGCTCATAGGCAATGGATTGGTGATGGAGAATTCTTCTCTCTCATTTTTTCTCCCCGAAACCAAATATATAGAGTTGGAGTTGAGTTCGGAGGAGCTCCAGGGGGCCCACGAGGTAGGGGGCGCACCCTAGGGGGGGCAGGCGCGCCCCCCACCCTCGTGGACAGGTGGTAGCCCCACTGGCCTTCATCTTTTGCAAGGATTTTTTATTATTTCCGAGTTGTTGTTCCGTGAAGTTTCAGGTCATTTCGAGAACTTTTGTTTCTGCACATAAATAACACCATGGTAATTCTTCTGAAAACAGCGTCAGTCCGGGTTAGTTCCATTCAAATCATGCAAGTTAGAGTCCAAAACAAGGGCAAAAGTGTTTGGAAAAGTAGATACGACGGAGACGTATCAACTCCCCCAAGCTTAAACCCTTGCTTGTCCTCAAGCAATTTAGTTGATAAACTGAAAGTGACAAAGAAAAACTTTTACAAACTCCGTTTACTCTTGTTGTTGTAAATATGTAAAGACAACATCCAAGTTTTCAGAAAACATTATGACTAACCACATTCACAATAACACTTAGGTCTCAAGTTTACTCATATCAATGGCATAATCAACTAGCGAGCAATAATTATAAATCTCAGATGACAACACTTCATCAAAACAATCATAATATGATATAACAAGATGGTATCTCGCTAGCCCTTTCTGAGACCACAAAACATAAATGCAGAGCACCTTTAAAGATCAAGGACTGACTAGACATTGTAATTCATGGTAAAAGAGATCCAGTCAAGTCATACTCAATGTAAACTAACAGTAATGAATGCAAATGACAGCGGTGCTCTCCAACTGGTGCTTTTTAATAAGAGGATGATGACTCAACATGAAAGTAAATACATAGGCCCTTCGTAGAGGGAAGCAGGGATTTGTACAGGTGCCAGAGCTTGGTTTTGAAATTGAGGTGAATACTATTTTGAGCGGTATACTTTCATTGTCAACATAACAACCACGATATGGCAATATCTTCCATGCTACACACATTATAGGCGGTTCCCAACCAGAATGGTAAAGTTTATACTCTCCCTCCACCAACAAGCATCAATCCATGGCTTGCTCGAAAGAACGAGTGCCTCCAACTAACAGGAGTCCCAGGGGGAGTTTTGTTTGCAATTATTTTGATTTGATGTGCATAAAGCATGGGAATTGGCATCCCGGTGACCAGCCATTTTTCTCGTGAGTGAGGAGCGGAGTCCACTCCTCTTGAGAATAACCCACCTAACATGGAATATACGGACGACCCTAGTTGATACATGAGCTATTCGAGCATACAAAACAAGATATTTATTTGAAGGTTTAGAGTTTGGCACATACAAATTTACTTGGAACAGTAGGTAGATACCATATATAGGTAGGTATGGTGGACTCATATGGAATAACTTTGGGGTTTATGGAGTTGGATGCACAAGCAGTATTCCCGCTTAGTACAGGTGAAGGCTAGCAAAAGACTAGGAAGTGACCAGCTAGAGAGCGACAACAGTCATGAACATGCATTAAAATTAATCAACACCGAATGCAAGCATGAGTAGGATAGAATCCACCATGAACATAAATATCGTGAAGTCTATGTTGATTTTGTTTCAACTACATGCGTGAACATGCGCCAAGTCAAGTCACTTAAATCATTCTGAGGAGGATACCACCCTATCATGCCACATCACAACCATTTTAATAGCATGTTGGCACGCAAGGTAAACCATTATAAGCTCCTAGCTAATCAAGCATGTCACAAGAACTATGATCTCTAGTTGTCGTTGCAAACATGTTTATTCATAATAGGCTGAATCAGGAACGATGAACTAATCATATTTACAAAAACAAGAGAGGTCGAGTTCATACCAGCTTTTCTCATCTCAATAAGTTCATCATATAATCATCATTATTGCCTTTCACTTGCACGACCGAACAATGTGGATAATAATAATAGTGCACGCGCATGGGACTAAGCTGGAATCTGCACGCATTCAATAAACAGGAGAAGACATGGCAATATGGGCTCTTTTGTCGGATCAACAATAATGCATATAAGAGCCACTTCAACAATTTAATTATGGTCTTCTCCTATCGACCCCCAAAGAAAAGAAAAGAAATAAAACTATTTACACGGGAGAGCTCCCAACAAGTAAAAGAAGAACAGGAAATCTTTTTGGGTTTTCTTTTTAATTACTACTAGAAGCATGAAAAGTAAACTAATTAAAACCTACAACTAATTTTTTTCTTAAGGTTTATCACACACATAAGAAAGCATAAAAAGGGAAATAAATTAGCATGGATGATACAATGAAAAAGTATGAGCACCGACATCTGGGAATGAGTGTGTGAACATAAATGTAATGTCGGTGATAAATACGTACTCCCTGAAGCTTAGGCTTTTGGGCTTAAGTTGGTCTATGGCCATGGTTGGCCTGGCGGATATCCATAGTAAAAGTTGGGGTCGTACTGAGATGCAGCGGCTATCGCCTCCTGAGCTGCAGCGTGGCGAGGAGCAACCTTCGCCCTCCTCTCGTACTCATCTGCCTCCTCTCTGGTAATAACATATCTTCCTTTTGCCTCATAATCAAAGAAGGCAGGAGCAGGGAGAGTAGTATGGACAGCACGACGTCTGTCAAAGATTAAACGGTACTGGAGAGGTGATTCATTCCTCTCGACAAACTGGTGGTGAACCATAGCATTAAAGTCTAGGTAAGCAGGAGGCAACTCAATATCATCTTCGGGTATGGCTACACAAAGAAAATTAGCTATGCGGGTTGCATAAATTCCACCAAAGAAATCTCCATTAAATCTATTAAGATGCAACCTACGTGCAATAATGGCTCCCAAATTATAAGGTTTGTCTCCTAACACAGCACTCCTAAGAATACTGAGGTCAGGGACACACATGTGACATGCCTCATCTTTATCATTAATGCATCTACCTATGAAGAGAGCAAAATAATGTATAGCAGGAAAATGAATGCTCCCTATGGTAGCTTGTGTTATATCTCTAGATTCTCCCACAGTTATACTACCAAGAAAATCTCTAAATTCATAATTGTGAGGATCCCTGATACTACCCCATTGTGGAAGTTTGCAAGCAATGGTAAAATCCTCTAAGTCCATAGTGTATGAATTTTCATAAAGATCAAACAGGACAGTTGGAGAATTACGTGAAGATGAAAATTCAAACCTCCTCACAAAGGAACTAGTGAGATAGTGATATTGTCTGCACTTTTCTTCCTCACAAGATCAGCGTTATGCAAATATGCTTTAAATTCTTCCTTAATTCCCGCTCGATCCATAAAATTTTCCGAAGGCCATTCACAAGGACGCACTGGTGCGTCTCTTGGTGGCTCTTCATCAGCATCACGCATTGCAAGCCTGGGTCCTTGCTTCCTTAAAGAACCACTTTGGAACATTTTCCTAAGCATATTTCCTCCTCTAAAAAATTTCTGAAATTTTTAGTAACTTCAAAATAAAAGTAAATCAAACTCAATAATATTGATAGCAACTACTCCTACATTTGCCTAGGGCCTATATCATGCATCAAAACTACTTTTAACCATATAAATTTGACATGCAAGCTCAAGAACATGGTCACCTAGGCAGAAAAAATTTGCAATGCATAAAGCATTAGAACAAAAACTAATTGGACCAATGGAGGAGTCACATACCAAGGAATAGTCTCCGCAAGCACTTTTGTGAGAGGTGCTTTGAGCAAGGAGATCGAAAATGGCAGCAAAATGAGCTTGGACTCAGGTTTGAGCTGGATATTCGTGTTTGGGGGAGGAATAAGGAGTGTGTGGGTGAAAGGATAAGTGGAGGAGGGCCACCATGGGCCCACAAGGCAGGGGGCGCGCCCAGGGGGGTAGGGCGCGCCCTCCACCCTCGTGGCCAGGTGGATGACCCCCCTGTTGTGTTCTCAGTGCCAAATATTCTCAAATATTCTAGAAAAAACATATTTAAATTTCAAGGCATTTGGAGAACTTTTATTTTCAGGGTATTTTTATATTGCACGGATAATTCATATAACAGACGGAAAAATACTATTTTTATTTTATTTAATATAAATAACAGAAAGTAAAAGGAAGGTACAGAAGGTTGTGCCTTGTAGTTTCATCCATCTCATGCTCATCAAAAGGAATCCACTAACAAGGTTGATCAAGTCTTGTTAACGAACTCATTCCGAATAACATGGAACCGGAGAAATTTCGAATAACACTATGTCACCTCACGAGGATGTGCACATCCCCAATAATAAGAATATCATATTTCTTCTTGACAGTAGGTAGAGGAAATTCAAAACCTCCAAATATAATCGATGGGATTTTTCCAATAGAGTTGATACTATGAACTTGAGGTTGTTTCCTCGGAAAGTGTACCGTATGCTCATTACCATTAACATGAAAAGTGACATTGCCTTTAGTGCAATCGATAACAGCCCCTACAGTATTCAAAAAGGGTCTTCCAAGAATAATAGGCATATTATCATCCTCGGGAATATCAAGAATAACAAAGTCCATTAAAATAGTAACGTTTGCAACTAGAACAGGCACATACTCACAAATACCGACAGGTATAGCAGTTGATTTATCAGCCATTTGCAAAGATATTTCACTAGGTGTCAACTTATTCAAATCAAGTCTACGATATAAAGAGAGAGGCATAACACTAACACCAGCTCCAAGATCACATAAAGCAGTTTTAACATAGTTTCGTTTAATGGAGCATGGTATAGTGGGTACTCCTGGATCTATAAGTTTCTTTGGTATTCCACCCTTAAAAGTATAATTAGCAAGCATGGTGGAAATTTCAGCTTCCGGTATCTTTCTTTTATTTGTAACAATATCTTTCATATACTTAGCATAAGGATTCATTTTGAGCATATCAGTTAATCGCATACGCAAAAAGATAGGTCTAATCATTTCAGCAAAGTGCTCAAAATCCTCATCATCCTTTTTCTTGGATGGTTTGGGAGGAAAAGGCATAGGTTTCTGAACCCATGGTTCTCTTTCTTTACCGTGTTTCCTAGCAACAAAGTCTTTATTATCATAACGTTGATTCTTTGATTGTGGGTTATCAAGATCAACAACACGTTCAATTTCTATATCATTATCATTACTAGGTTGAGCATCATCATGAACATTATCCTTAGCATTATCACTAGATTCAGGTCCATTACCAGATTGTGTTTCAGCATCAGAAATAGAGATGTCATTTGGATTGTCAGGTGTTTCAACAATAGGATCACTAGAAGCATGCAAAGTCCTATCATTTTTCTTTTTCTTCCTATTAGAAGGACTAGGTGCATCCACATTTTTTCTCTGAGAATCTTGTTCAATTCTCTTAGGGTGGCCTTCAGGATACAAAGGTTCCTGAGTCATTCTACAACCTCTAGTCATAACTCTAGCAACATTATCATTATTCTTACTATTCAATTCATTGAGCAAATCATTTTGAGCTTTAAGTACTTGTTCTACTTGACAGGTAACCATAGAAGCATGTTTACTAATAAGTTTAAGTTTACCTTTGACATTAGCCATATAATCACCCAAGTGTTCAAGCATATTTGAATTGTATTTCAATTGTCTACCAAAATAAGCATTAAAATCTTCTTGCTTAACCATAAATATATCAAACTCATCTAAGCATGGGCTAGCAAACTTAGTAAATGGGATTTCAGCTTTATCATATCTATAAAGAGAATTTACCTTTACTACCTGTGTCAGGTTATCAAGACCATGAGTTTCTTCAATAGGTAAAGGAATAAGATCATATGTTTCTTCAACAGGTGGTAAATTAAGACCATGTGTTTCTTCAATAGGAGGTAAATTCTTAACATCCTCGCCTTTAATACCTTTTTCTTTCATAGATTTCTTTGCCTCTTGCATATCTTCAGGACTGAGAAATAGAATACCCCTCTTCTTCGGAGTTGGTTTAGGAATAGGCTCAGGAATTGGCTCCGAAGCTGGCTCAGGAAGTGTCCAATTATTTTCATTTGTCAACATATTATTCAATAGAATTTTAGCTTCATCCGGTGTTCTTTTCCTGAAAACAGAACCAGCACAACTATCCAGGTAATCTCTGGAGGCATCGGTTAGTCCATTATAAAAGATATCAAGTATTTCATTTTCTTAAGTGGATGATCAGGAAAAGCATTAAGTAACTTGAGAAGCCTCCCCCAAGCTTGTGGGAGACTCTCTTCTTCAATTTGCACAAAATTATATATATCCCTTAAAGCAGCTTGTTTCTTATGAGCAGGAAAATACTTAGCAGAGAAGTAATAAATCATATCCTGGGGACTACGCACACAACCAGAATCAAGAGAATTAAACCATATCTTAGCATCACCCTTTAATGAGAACGGAAATATTTTAAGGATATAAAAGTAACGAGTTCTCTCATCAGTAGTGAACAGGGTGGTTATATCATTTAATTTAGTAAGATGTGCCACAACAGTTTCAGATTCATAGCCATGAAAAGGATCAGATTCAACCAAGGTAATTATATCAGGATCAACAGAGAATTCATAATCCTTATCAGTAACAGAGATAGGTGAAATAGCAAAAGCAGGGTCAGGTTCATTCTAGCATTAAGAGATTGCTGCTTCCATTTAGCTAATAACCTCTTGAGCTCGTCTCTATCTTTGCAAGCTAAAATCTAAATAAGCTTCTTTATCAAAAACATAACCCTTAGGAATAACAGGTGAGTCTTCATCATCACTTTCATCAATATTATCAGATTCAATATTTTCATTCTCTCTAGCCCTAGAAAGTTGTTCATCAAGAAATTCACCAAGTGGCATAGTAGTATCAAGCATAGAAGTAGTTTCATCATAAGTATCATGTATAGCAGAAGTGGCATCATCAATAACATGCGACATATCAGAAAGAATAGCAGAAGCAGGTTTAGGTGTCGCAAGCTTACTCAAAACAGAAGGTGAATCAAGTGCAGAGCTAGATGGCAGTTCCTTACCTCCCCTCGTAGTTGAGGGATAAATCTTAGTTCTCGGATCTTTTAAGTTCTTCATAATGATAAGAAGATAAATCCCAAGTGACTCAAAGAATAGAGCTATGCTCCCCGGCAACGGCGCCAGAAAATAGTCTTGATAACCCCCAAGTATAGGGGATCGCAACAGTTTTCGAGGGTATAGTATTCAACCCAAATTTATTGATTTGACACAAGGGGAGCCAAAGAATATTCTCAAGTATTAGCAGCTGAGTTGTCAATTCGACCACACCTGGAAACTTAATATCTGTAGCAAAGTATTTAGTAGAAAACTAATATGATAGTAGTGGTAACTGTAGCAAAAGGTAACGGTAGCAAAAGTAATGTTTTTGGTATTTTGTAGTGATGATAGCAATAGCAACGAAAAAGTAAATAAGCGAAGAACAATATATGGAAAGCTCGTAGGCAATGGATTGGTGATGGAGAATTATGTCGGATGCGGTTCATCATGTAACAATCATAACCTAGGGTGACATAGAACTAGCTCCAGTTCATCAATGTAATGTAGGCATGTATTTCGAATATAGTTATACATGCTTATGGAAAAGAACTTGCATGACATCTTTTGTCCTACCGTCCTGTGGTAGCAGGGTCCTATTGGAAACTAAGGGATATTAAGGCCTCCTTTTAATACAGTACCAGAACAAAGCATTAACACATAGTGAATACATGAACTCCTCAAACTACGGTCATCACCAGTAAGTATCCCGATTATTGTCACTTCGGGGTTAACGGATCATAACACATAATAGGTGACTATAGACTTGCAAGATAGGATCAAGAACTCTCATATATTGATGAAAACATAATAGGTTCAGATCTAAAATCATGGCTGAGGGAGTCCTGGATTATGGGGTCTCTGGACAGCCGGACTATATCCTTTGGCCGGGCTATTGGACTATGAAGATACGAGAGTTACGCCCCTGGCCACCAGGTCAGGTTTGGAAGCTTAAACTACACGGCCGACATCCGCGGAGACTTGATCTTCGATGGATTCGAGCCCTTGCCGAGTGTGCCACACGGTCATGATGAGCACGATCTAGCTCTACCATCGGACAGTGTTCGGGAGATCGCACCGGCAACCGCTCCGACCCTCAAATGGGAGCCAATCGCGCCATCCAGTGACAGGTGGATGGACCCCGCCATGAAGGCCACACTCTCATCGGCGATCGAGCCGAGTATCGACCTTACCCTTCACGAGAGCCGTGATGCCGAACTGTCGGATTCTTCCCCGGCCATGGACTCTGAACCGCCTGCGCTCGTGCCTATCGAATCCGACTGGGCGCCGATCATGGAGTTCACCTCCGCGGATATCTTTCAGCACTCGCCCTTCGGCGACATACTGAACTCATTAAGGTCTCTCTCCCTGTCAAGAGAGTCCTGGCCGATCTATGTTCAGCAGGATGGGGATACGGATGACGAAGAAATTCGCGGCCCACCCACCACCTACTTAGTAGCCACTGTCGACGATTTGATCGACATGCTCGACTTTGACTCTGAAGACATCGACGGTATGGACGACGATGCAGGAGACGAACAGGAACCACTGCCCACAGGGCACTGGACGCCCACTTCATCATATGATGTATACATGGTGGACACACCCAAAGAAAACGACGACGAGGAACGGAAGGACGCAGCGAAGGATTGTTCCCTCGAGAAGCAGTCAAAGCGGCGGCGTAAGCGCCGATCCAAATCCCGCCTCGGCAGAAACAACGATCACATAGACCCAGCGATAGAGCAGGTGAACCATTGCCCAACCACGGCAACACGGAGAATCAAACCGAACAACCCGACTCCATCGAAGATAACAGTCCGGACGACATCACACCGGACAGGCACCCGGAGCAACAGAATTCCCATCAAAGGCTTGTTGACACTACGAGTAGTCTGAAAAAGCAGAAGCAAAGGCTCAGGGCTGCACAAGACACGCTCGGAATCAGATGGAGTGAAGTACTCAACACTACAGCGAAGTACGGTGGTAATCGCCACACCAAGAGCTACCCGAAGAGAAAGTTGCTACCTGAATTTGATGAGGAGGCCTTAGATCCCCCGCAACCAAAAAACAAAACGGCCATCCGGTCGGATAGACGACCTCGTGAGCAACATAGAGCGGCAAACGACGCTGCACATAAGCCAGTACGCGATCCACGCGAGGGCTCGCATCAAAAGGACGGCGCGACCAGATCCATCTACAGGCCACACAAGCGCGCTCCAGCATGCAATGCAACACAACAAACATCCCAACACCATGGTACACCCAAATACAGGGGTGCCGCACACCCCTTATGTTTCACCGATGAGGTGTTGGACCATGAATTTACAGAGGGACTCAAACCCGTAAACATAGAGGCGTATGACGGAACGACAGACCCTAGGGTCTGGGTTGAGGACTACATCCTCCATATCCATATGGCTCGAGGAGACAATCTCCACGCCATAAAGTACTTACCCCTCAAGCTCAAAGGGCCAGCTCGGCACTGGCTTAAAAGCCTCCCCGAAAACTCCATTCGAAGCTGGGAAGAGCTCGAAGACGCCTTTCGGGCAAATTTTCAAGGGACCTATGTCCGACCACCGGATGTAGACGATTTAAGTCATATAACTCAACAGCTCGGAGAGTCAGCCCGAAAGCTTTGGAACAGGTTCCTCACTAAAAAGAACCAAATAGTCGACTGCCGGACGCTGAAGCCTTAGCAGCTTTCAAGCACAGCGTTCGAGACGAATGGCTTGCCAAACACCTCGGCCAAGAAAATCCGAGAACAATGGCAGCATTAACAAGCCTCATGACCCGCTTTTGCGTGGGCGAGGGTAGCTGGTTAGCCCGATGCAGCACCAGCGACCCAAGTACATCCGAAGTCAGGGACAGAAATGGGAAATCACGACACAGCAAAAACAAGCGCCGAAATATAGAAGACAACCCGAAGAGCACGGTGGTAAACGCCGGATTCATAAGCTCTCGGCCAGGTTAGCAAAAGCTGCCCTCCAAAGGAAACAGAGACAAACTGTCCAGCCTAAACAAGATTCTGTACCAAATATGTCAGATCCATAGCACCCCCGATAAACTTGCAAATCATACCCATAGAGAATGTGGGGTCTTCAAGCAGTCCGGCAAGCTCAACGCCGAACATAAGGGGCAGGATACACCAAGCGAAGACGAGGACGAGCCTCGCAAGCAAAGCACTAGGGAATAGAAGAAATTCCCACCAGAAGTCAAAACAGTAAACGTGTTACACGTGACAAAGGGGAGAAACAAAGCGGCACTCCTAGAGACACATGCCCCAGGGCCTATCACCACGGAGTTCTGCCACTGGTCGTCCCAACCGATCACCTTCGACCATCGGGATTACTCGGCAAGTATCTACCGTGCAGGATGGGCTGCCTTGGTATTAGACCCAATAATTGACGGATATCACTTCACACGAGTCCTGATGGACGGTGGCAGTAGTCTAAACCTGATATATCAGGACACAGTCCACAAAATGGGGATAGACCCAACAAAAATTAGCTGCAACAATACTACATTTAAAGGAGTAACGCTAGGCTCAGAAGCCCATTGCACGGGATCCCTGCTACTAGAGGTTATATTCGGCTCTCCCGATAACTTCCGCAGCGACCAGTTAACCTTCCACATCGCTCCGTTCCAAAGTGGCTATCAAGCACTACTCGGACGCGAAGCTTTCGCTCGCTTTAACGCAATACCGCATTATGCTTCCCTGATGCTTAAGATGACTGGTCCACGCGGCATCATTACAGTAAATGGAAAAATTGAGCGTTCCTTGCACGCGGAAGATCGTGCGGCTGCCTTGGCAGCCGCACACTAAATGGCCTCACCAACTAAAGCATCTGCCAGGTCGTTAAGACCATGGACGCGGTTAGACGAGTCCGGCGCAGCTATATGTAATGGATACAGGTTTGATGGCTATACCCCTATTACAATACAAGGGGCTCAACGCGTGCAAACAAGTGGCAATTAGGCTCAACTTTACTCATCTTGAACTGTACATGGTTTATTTAGTATAACCTACCTTTTTTGCATGACAACTTTTCAACTAAGTTCCTCTCTTTTATAGATGACTATCGTGCTACACCCGTCCAGGATACGGCACAACGGAGACACAGGAGCAGACGTGCAGCAGTGACGTGTTCCAAGGATTCTTTTTTGATTAAGACCCTGCGTAAACCTTTTTCACTGTCTCTTGTTGATACACATCCCCTGGACTCTCAGTACAATTGAGAAGGATGCTGACGTATTGGCATGTGGCCATGTCAGAATATTGCATGTACCTAGACACAAGGGGCTTATTACAAAGGGCACTGCTTAAGCCCGGTTTACACCATAAAGACCGAATACCTTAGGGAGTGTTTGGCTTCGCGAGTTTGGCCTTATATGCATCAGCTCCGAATCATGTCTTGGGTCAAATGTTGGGTTTGCCCGGCTCCTGTGTTTTGCTGCCTTACGTTCCGCTCTATCGGCTAAGGCGACACCAGGAGAACTACTGCGATTGTGCCCTAGTTCATCCGGATGAGCACCTCAGTAGAGAAAGCCGAAAACTGACTGTCATGATATAGCGTGAGACTGGTCAACCACTTGATGTCCTAGCGGAATCTTCGGGATTCCTCTGCCTTAACGAAAGGACATTTCCCGGTCATGCATGTACGCACCCCGAATTCAGATGAGAGCGGAGCCACCAGGGGCTGTATAGTAGCCCCACTGTCAAACTCCTCTGGCTAAGTGAAAGTGTTAAAGCATTATAGTCCGATTGCCTAGTTTGCTGCGCTATCACCACCTTAATGGACCAAGATGTTGGATCAAGTGTGAGCATGCGTCTTCTGCGAACACCCCCGCATTATATGCATGGCGGCTGAAGCCGACGACTGCCATCATAGTACTTTCGGGCAAAAGTATAAATACAACCTTGATAAATTCAATAAAACATTGTTTTTACAATGGGAATACATGTCCCTCAAACATAATATTCTTCGAGCACTGAGCCTCTATCGAACGAGCGCCTTCAAAAACTTCTTCAAAGTAGTGCTCGGCAGCCACTCGGCCTATGGCTGAACCCTGTGCCGCAACAGTGGTGGCATCCATCTCCACCCTATATGTTTTGACACGGGCAAGGGCCATCCGCGCACCTTCTATGCATGCTGATCTCTTTACAGAATCGATGCGTGGCACAACTTCAAGGAATTGTTGCACTAAGCTAAAGTAGCTACTCGGCCTTGGCCCTCCCGGCCACAGGTGATCCACAACAGACCTCATGGCAAGTCCGGACAACCTATGGAGCTCGGCCCAACCGGTCAATCGCTCATTCAGCAACAGCGGATGGACTGGAGCGTGAAACTATGACCAGAACAACTTTTCCACCTCGGGACCTTTCTGATCCTTGAAGTACTCGGCTGCATCAGCAGTACTTGCAGCCAAATCCATGTACGCATCCGCAGAACTCCATAGCCGGTCCAGAGGAGCATACTTCGGATCTCCAAAGTTAGTCCGCAACAAGAAGGGCTTCCCAGACACGATATCTGCAGCTTGATTCAGCTCCTCCTTTGTCACTCTAATTTTGGAGCGGGCTTCCTTGGCAGCCAGCCGGGCCTTCTCCAGGTCCGTCGCCTTCGCCCGGTTTTCCTCTTCAAGAAGCCGGTAACGGTCAGCAGCATCTTTTAACTCCACGGCCATCTTGGCAATTTTTTCATTGCTCTCGCAATGTGCGGCCTGTTCGGCACTTAACTCTTCGGCCGCCTGTAAAGCGGCCGAATTGCTACTCCTTGATTGCTCCTTGGCTCGGGCAAGCTCCACCCGAAGGGTTTCCACGGTGGCCGCTCCATCTGCAGTCACAACATATTAAAGATACTGGCATCATGCTGCTCTTATTATGTGACGATCACCAGAAAAATCACTCACCCTGTGTGACGCCCCGAGACCGATGTGCCAGGTGTCCTCCAGGTATTCGCTGTCGTTGCCTTGTCATTCGCTTGCGTGTTGCATCTTGTCATGTCATCATATGCATTACATCATCATGTTTTCAAAACTTGCATTCGTCCGGGTTTCCCCAGTTTCGTCTGTTGTCCGTTCTGAGCCCGGACACACTTGCAAGCGCTCGCGGCATGTCCGAAATATTATTTTATAAGTGGCCGAAAAATGTTATCGGAATGGGTTGAAAGTTGGCATGTGGTGTTGTTATGTTGTAGGTAGGCGGCCTGCCAAGTCTCATCGCATTCGGAGTTCGTTTGATAGCCCAACGGATAACTATAGCGACATTATAGTCGGTCTAACGTCGGATGTTTTCGGTCTTCGGAAACAGTTGTCGGGCCCTCTCTCTCTCTTCTCCCCCTTGCAGTCTCGCCACAGCCCACCTAGTCCATCCTCCATCCCCTCTTTGCTTCCGGAGTTGTGTAATGCGATCGCACCGTCCGAAACCCTCTCTGCTGAGTGCATCAAACCCCCTCCCGCGCGTGTCCGAAATCTGTCCTGGACCCGACCCAGACAGTCGTTACCGTTGTGTCCGAATCATCCCCAAACATCTACAAAACGTCTCCATTTTGTTAATTGGACTTCCTAACATATTTTTTCTTGACCGCCTGATTACGATCGAAGGGAGGAGATCGCCCCTAATCTAACTCACTCACTATATAACTAGTCTAACCCTAGATCCTAGGAGGACTGTCCCATCCAATCCTTCTCCCTGCTGCCACTCCTCTCCCACCTTGTGATCATCATGATGCATCCATCCACCAACCAGCCGCTCCTGATCTTCATTGCCTTCCGTGCCCCACCAACCAGCACACAGCCTTCCGCTCCTCTCGTTCCCGAGAGCGAGGAGTTCCCCGGCCCCGATCCAGCGCCTGATCCCCGCCCCCTCTATACACTAGCTCGCCGGAGAAGATTTCCTCTCTACCTGATGCCCCTCCTCTTTTTTCCTTTCCCCCGTTGCGGTCTCCTCCCTCTCATGATCTCTCCCTCTCTGTCTTTAGGGACTCGAACCAGCGAGCCGCCAGGGGCACCCGAAGCATGGACCTCCGATGCCGAGCCGCCGACCAGCAACCCCGACGTCGCCAGGAACTGACAGCGTCGCCCATGGTCTCGCCTTCGGCCAGAACGGGCCGTCCCCGACCTCCACCGCTGCGGATCCGCCTCCCCAGCCATCCCGCGCGCTGAACCTCGCCGGAGACGCGCTAGGCCGCCGCCGTCGTCCTGCTCCAAGGCGAAGCGCGGCCCGCTCGATCCTCTGCTTCGTCGACCTGCTTCACTTCCCCTTGAGCCAGATCCGCGCCAAGGCCCAGATCGCCTTGATCCGGTCTCCACGCGCAGCCCAGCGCCGCGCCAAGCCCGCAGCCCCGCTGACCTCTGCTTCCACTTCTTCGAGCAGGAGCGCTCGTCCAAGTTACGTGCTGCCTTTGTTCGAGAGGAGGACGACGGGGTCAACTCCCCCGTTGACTACGCCGCATCCACAAGAGTTCGTCGGGTGGGATCAAAAGCCCAGCTGCGCGCCCTGCGGTTCTCCCTTCTCCACCGAATGGGCCGAGGCCCATGGTGAGCCTCTAGTGCCCTGCAACCGTTGGGCCAGGATGCAGATTCGGCCTAGCGTATATATTTTTTAGATCTGCGATTTTGTCTTTTATTCCAGAGACGACTGTTTTATAGAAAAGCCCTTGTTGATCATGCATTTAATAACTTCACAACCGTGCATCGGATCTAAATATATTATATATGAAAGTTGCTTAGATTTTTGGCTAGTTTAATAATATGCAACTTTCATCCATGTTAAAAATGTTTAAGATGATTTTTGCATATATTTTGCTCCTATGCCATGCTAAAATGACTTAATTCATAACTAAATAACCGTAACTCCGAATTTAATAATCTCTATATGTATATGGGTTAGAATTTTGCCTAGTTTATCATGGTGTACTTGCTTTGCATGTTTAACAACTCTAAAATTGTGTTTAGAGCAGAACAGCACCAAACCTAAAATATGCATATGAGGATTTTTCCGGACTTGTTGTTTGTTGTTCCGGCCTCATTTAAACTTGCCTAGATAGGTAGTTTTCATTTGCTTCACCCTCTTGCCATGTTTAACAACATTGAATATTGTTGGGTACATAAACAATATTGAACTAAATAAGTCACGTGGTGTTTCGTCAATATGCAACTCCGTTGCATATTGTGCTCCACTTAATTTGTAGGATTGTTTGTGCACTTTGCCATGCCATGCTTCATTAAACCGGACATGCATCATACTTGATTGTGCATCATGCCATGATTATGTGGTGGTTGTTTACCATGATTGTTTGCTTCTTTCCGGTGTTGCTTCTTCGGGATGGTTCCGATAACGTCGCGTTTGTGAGGACCCGTTCGTCTACGTCCATTTGTCTTCTTCATTGACTCGTTCTTCTTCCTTGCGGGTTTTCAGGCAAGATGACCATACCCTCGAAATCACTTCTATCTTTGCTTGCTAGTTGCTCGCTCTTTTGCTATGCCTATGCTGTGATACCTACCACTTGCTTATCATGCCTCCCATATGGTTGAACCAAGCCTCTAACCCACCTTGTCCTAGCAAACCGTTGTTTGGCTATGTTACCGCTTTGCTCAGCCCCTCTTATAGCGTTGTTAGTTGCAGGTGAAGATCGAAGTTTGTTCCTTGTTGGAACATGGAGATGTTGTTCCTTGTTGGAACATGTTTACTTGTTGGGATATCACAATATCTCTTATTTAATTAATGCATCTATATACTTGGTAAAGGGTGGAAGGATCGGCCTTATGCCTGGTGTTTTTTTCCAGTCTTGCCCCCAAGTTTCCATCATATCGGTGTTATGTTCCCGGATTTTGCGTTCCTTACGCGGTTTGGTAATAATGGGAACGCCTTGACAGTTTTCCTTGAATAAAACTCTTCCAGCAATGCCCAACCTTGGTATTACCATTTGCCTCACCACCACCTACTTTTCCCTTGGGAGTCGCGCTCCCGAGGGTCATCTTTATTTTAACCACCCTGGGCCAGTGCTCCTTTGAGTGTTGGTCCGAACTGAGCTGCCTGCGGAGCCACCTCGGGGAAACTTGAGGGTTGGTTTTACTTGTAGCTAGTCTCATCTGAGTGTGCCCTGAGAACGAGATATGTGCAGCTCCTATCGGGATTTGTCGGCACATTCGGGCGGTGTTGCTGGATTTGTTTTACCATTGTCGAAATGTCTTGTAACCGGGATTCCGAGTCTGATCGGGCCTTACCGCTAGAAAGAATATCCTTCGTTGACCGTGAGAGCTTGTGGTGGGCTAAGTTGGGACACCCCTGCAGGGATTTGAACTATCAAAAGCCGTGCCCATGGTTATGGGCAGATGGGAATTTGTTAACGTCCGGTTGTAGAAAACCTGAAGTTGACCTTAATTAAAATACATCAACCGCGTGTGTTATCGTGATGGTCTCTTTCCGGCGGTGTCCGGGAAGTGAACACGGTGTTGGTGTTATGTTTGATGTAGGTTGTTCTAGGATCACTTCTTGATCATAGTTCTTCGTTCGTGCTTTGCCTTCTCTTCTCGCTCTCTTTTGCGAATATGTTAGCCACCATATATGCTAGTCGCTTGCTGCAGCTCCACCTCATACCTTTACCTTACCCATAAGCTTAAATAGTCTTGATCGCGAGGGTGTGAGATTGCTGAGTCCCTGTGACTCACAGTTACTTCCAAAACCAGCTTGCAGGTGCCGTTGGACCGTGCAGATGACGCAATCGAGCTCGAGGAGGAGATCGATGAAGATCTTGTCCTTTGTGTTGTTTCGTTCTAGTTGATCAGTAGTGGAGCCCAGTTGGGGTCAACTGGGGATCTGTGTAGCATTTGGGGTAGTCTTCTTTTATTTTGGGTTCCGTAGTTGGACCTTGATTGTATCTGGTTGATGTAATGTTTTTATTCATGTATTTGTGTGAAGTGGCGATTGTAAGCCAACTATGTAACTCTTTTCCCTTATGTATTACATGGGTTGTGTGAAGATTACCTCACTTGCGACATTGCTTTCAATGCGGTTATGCCTCTAAGTCATGCTTCGACACGTGGGAGATATAGCCGCATCGAGGGCATTACAAGTTGGTATCAGAGCCTTCCCCGACCTTAGGAGCCCCATTGCTTGATCGAATTAGCGGACGAGTTGAGTGTAGAAAAATGTTTTGAGTCTTTTAAGAATTATATATATCGGAGAGTTAGGAATTCTTTTTACTCCCCAGTCCCTTCGTCGCTCTGGTGAGGCATCCTGATGTAGAGTTTTGACTCTTCTCTTCTCAAATTTCACTAAAAAAAATTTAGGATCACGCGGGTATCCTGGAATCGTTCTGATCGATTTGTGACAAGAACATTGTTCTTGGTGCCTCCTGTCATTTAGGGGTTGTGGCAGTGTCCCGGGGAGTTGAGCTCCAAGGTGTTGTCATCACAATTTTATCGTTGCAGTTCTGGAATACCTGAGTCTAGTTCGCCGACATCGAAAAACTCTTTTATGCAGTTGTTGGTGAGATAACCTCGACGCCACCTAGTACTGGGGCGGGAGTTCGGGAGTATTGCCATAACTCGTATAACGGATGCTTTTCGAAGGTTGAGGTAGACGATTTCCGAAGGTTTCTTGGTTATGTGTTGAAGGACGGATACAGCTGGATGTAGGATTTGCTAGTTTGGGTGAGATATTATGCTTCCCCTGTATCCCCAACACCTGATTGCATAACCGGAAAATTTTGGGAGTTTATAAGTGGGAATTCAAGTAGCTCTTAGGATATCTTTCGGACAGATGTGTGATATGAAATTGGGGTCCGAGGTCTAGTGCTCCGCCTATCCACAGTTGGTTTGCAGTGGTCTTGTTGTGTCTTAAAGAGTCCTTGGCTATGCCAACTCGGGGACGCTTTGTATGTCATGTGCACTACCTTGTACATGATGGTGTTGTACGATCGAGCCCGTGTAGGCCCCACCACGATAACTTCGGATGAAATCTCTATCATATGTTTGTTCCGGCTTATTCTGCAAGCCAATTCTTTGTTTTGTTGTGAGTTGTGGTATTCGAGTTGCTTCGAAGTCAAATGTTGATTCCATACCTGTTCCTAAGCGGTGTTCTCATACTCCAATGTGAATACTAATCCTTCTTGATAATCGAGATTGTCATGTAAATCCTGTTCAACCGGTGTGTTTCTCTTCAAGTGGATCCGATCATTTCAACATCCGCAAGATCAAGTATCAGTTCTTCTCAACGGTGTTTGTTTCATCCGTCTCCAAGTTGCCTTTGTTTTTCCCGCCCACCCACCCTTTGTTTTCTTCAAGGACTCAGATTTATTAATCAAGTATCCATCTTATTGATGTGAAGTCTCTTCATTCTTTCCTTTCTATGTTCTTATCCGGTGATTCTCAGGAAGATTGTAACAAAGATTCAAGTTCAATATTCTTCATCCTTTTCCTTCAGCGGTGGATTCAATGCAAGCTTTCGGTGTTGATCATATCTTTTTCTTTCTTTCACATGTTTTTCCATGTTCGAAGTCCTTACCGAAGACTCTTTTAACTGTTCACCTCTCTCTATTCAATTGTTCCGGAGTGCTCAAGATATCTCGAAGATTCGTGTTTCGATTCTGTTTTCGTTCAAACTCTTTTGAGGATGTTATATCATTTAAGCCTTTTAATTCAACCGGTGCAACCTCTCTTTTAAATCATTTCAACGGTGTTTCTTTTGAGTGGGCCCTAACCCACAGGTCTTTTCCCAGGATCTTACCTGACTCTTCTTATTTTCCCGGAGCTATCCTCAAATTATTTTAAAGTTTGACGTAAGAATGATTCATCATCAGTCATATGTATTTCTCCAAGATCTTTCAAATTCTTTTCATCGTTGGCTCAACTTTTCCATTCTTCATTCCGGAGTGCCTCTACAATTCTTGGTGTTGTTTCTCGTCATCATTCTCTGTATTTGAAGACCGAAAAAGAGTTTTTCCTCCATATCCTATCCGTTCTCTCAGAGATTTTTGGTTCTAGTTCGAGGCCATCCTCTCATAGTTGTTTGATTGTGAGAATTCTTTTCACCTATCCGAAGCAATTCAAGAGTCTTCTTAGTTTGATTATCCGGAGTCCATCAATTCAGGTGTATTCATTCTCAGCTTTCAGTTGTCATTCTCCAATCTTACCGGTGCATCAAGTTTTTCTCTAATCAATTCACGATCTCTTTGTTCTCATGTATCTAGATTGTCTCAAACATCTTCGTTCTTTTGCTAATTCTCCCTGGTGCTTCGATATCTTTCCTTTGATCGTTCCAAATTCTTACAGTGGTTTTCTAAAGATACTCTTCCATGGTGGTCATATCAATTCATTCGTTGTTTTCAATCCTACCAGTGGTTCATTGATGACCTTCTCAAGTTTAGGTTATATCTTCTTAATCCCGTCTACAAGAATAAGTAATATGCCAAATCCATGGTGAAGGATAAGCATAATGTAATTCTTATTCTTGCTTCATCGAGTGAACTCAATTCCCTATTCTGGAGGCTCATCAAATTCTTGGTTTCAATAGCTCATCTTTCTTTTCCGGAGTTCCAAGCTCTCTCAATTATCTCATCGCATAGCTCCATCTAAATTATTGCAAGGATTCACCTGGTGTTTTCAACTTCTCTTTCCTTCCGTTTGACCATTGTTTTGTTTAACGGAGTTCTTCATGAAGGTTCTACATGATGGTTCATCAAGGTTTAAATCTTCTCGAAGTGTTCATCAACATTCTTTTCAGAGGAGCTCAAGCATTCTTCATATTGCATCTCAAAGTCCAATTCGCTTTATCTTATATTTTGAGGTGGTATTATGTCATTTTGACATTTTTTGTGTGTTTCATGATTCACATGTTGTCAAGAATGAGATATCTTAAATCCATCAATCTCTTCATTGGATTTATCTTGGGTCATCTTTCACCTAAAGCTTTCCCTAAGGATTGTTGCTATTTATGGTGCTCATAAATGACCCAAGTTCTTCTTTTATCCTCCCGGTGAAATAAGTTTCTCATCTCCTTGTTGTTATCAATCCAATCTATCATTTCTGTTAGTGGCAGATTTTCACCTCTTGGTTTTCAGATGTTTTCCATAAGCCCACTTCAAGCCTATCTTTTCGTTGTTGGGTTTCCAACAACTCCGTTCGACCCCTCTCCTAAGGATGCTTTCCAAGTTCATTTGTGGTAGGAGTTGTCATTTTCTTCTCCATTCTTTTGTTCCGATGATCTACCATTGATTCTTTCATCCGGAGGCATTATGATGTTGCTCTTTTCAACCCATCATCTCGTTTCATCAAAGATCATGTTCTTTTCATGCTTATCCTATCTAACCGGGGTGTTGTGTCCTTTTGCTCAAGCTCTTTCATTTTATCAAGTCTTTCATTCTCTTTTTCAACCGAAGTGCTACCAAAAATCGGTTCTTTCTTTTCCTCTTTCTTAACAGAGTATTTTCAACTTCGATCATCTCCGTTGTGTCCTTTTCTCGAGATGGTTTAACTTTTCAAGGTTCTTTGGTTTCACTCGTTTGTAAAAGAAGCAACTTAGCTTTACCTCTTCTCTTTCTTTTCCGTTTTCCCTCCGGTGCCATTCTAGATCTCGGGACGAGATCCTCTCGTAGTGGTGGAGTGTTGTGACGCCCCGAGACCGATGTGCCAAGTGTCCTCCAGGTATTCGCTTTTGTTGCCTTGTCATTCGCTTGCGTGTTGCATCTTGTCATGTCATCATATGCATTGCATCATCATGTTTTCAAAACTTGCATTCATCCGGGTTTCCCCAGTTTCGTCCATTGTCCGTTCTGAGCCCGGACACACTTGCATGCGCCCGCGGCACGTCCGAAATATTATTTGATAAGTGGCCGAAAAATGTTCTCGGAATGGGTTGAAAGTTGGCATGTGGTGTAGTTATGTTGTAGGTAGGCGGCCTGCCAAGTTTCATCGCATTCGGAGTTCGTTTGATAGCCCAACGGATAACTATAGCGACATTATAGTCGGTCTAACGTCGGATGTTTTCGGTCTCCGGAAACAGTTGCCGGGCCCTCTCTCTCTCTTCTCCCCCTTGCAGTCTCGCCACAGCCCACCTAGTCCATCCTCCTTCCCCTCTTTTCTTCCGGATTTGTCCGATGCGATCGCACGGTCTGAAACCCTCTCTGCTCAGTGCATCAAACCCCCTCCTGCGTGCGTCCGAAATCTGTCCCGGACCCGACCCGGACAGTCGTTACCGTTGTGTCCGGATCATCCCCAAACATCTACAAAACGTCTCAGTTTTGTTAATTGGACTTCCTAACATATTTTTTCTCGACCACCCGATTACGATCAAAGGGACGAGATCGCCCCTAATCTAACTCACTCACTATATAACTAGACTAACCCTAGATCCTAGGAGGGCTGTCCCATCCAATCCTTCTCCCCGCCGCCACTCCTCTCCCACCTTGGGATCCTCACGATGCATCCATCCACCGACCAACCGCTCCGGATCTTCATTGCCTTCCATGCCCCACCAACCCGCACACAGCCTCCCGCTCCTCTCGTTCCCGAGAGTGAGGAGTTCCCCAGCCCCGATCCAACGCCTGATCCCCGCCCCCTCTATACGCTAGCTCGCCGGAGCAGATTTCCTCTCTACCTCGCGCCCCTCCTCTTTTTCCTTTCCCCCATTGCGGTCTCCTCCCTCTCATGATCTCTCCCTCTCTGTCTTCAGGGACTCGAACCAGCGAGCCGCCAGGGGCACCCGAAGCATGGACCTCTGATGCCGAGCCGCCGACCAGCAACCCCAACGTCGCCAGGAACTGACAGCACCGCCCATGGTCTCGCCTCCGGCCAGAACGAGCCGTCCCCGACCTCCACCATTGCGGATCCGCCTCCCGAGCCATCCCGCGCACTGAACCTCGCCGCAGACGCGCTAGGCCGCCGCCATCGTCCTGCTCCAAGGCAAAGCGCGGCCCGCTCGATCCTCTGCTTCGTCGACCTGCTTCACTTCCCCTTGAGCCAGATCCGCGCCAAGGCCCAGCTCGCCTCGTTCCGGTCTCCACGCGCAGCCCAGCGCTGCGCCAAGCCCGCAGCCCCGCTGACCTCTGTTTCCACTTCTTCGAGCAGGAGCGCTCGTCCAAGTTACGTGCTGCCTTTGTTCGAGAGGAGGACAACGGGGTCAACTCCCCCGTTGACTGCGCCGCATCAACAAGAGTTCGTCGGGTGGGATCAAAAGCCCAGCTGCGTGCCCTGCGGTTCTCCCTCCTCCACCGAATAGGCCGAGGCCCATTGTGAGCCTCCAGTGCCCCTGCAACTGTTGGGCTAGGATGCAGATTCGGCCCAGCATATATTTTTTCAGATCTTCGATTTTGTCTTTTATTCCAGAGACGACTGTTTTATAGAAAAGCCCTTGTTGATCATGCATTTAATAACTTCACAACCGTGCATCGGATCTAAATAAATTATATATTAAAGTTGCTTAGATTTTTGGCTAGTTTAATAATATGCAACTTTCATCCATGTTAAAAATGTTTAAGATGATGTTTGCATATATTTTGCTCCTATGCCATGCTAAAATGACTTAATTCATAACTAAATAACCGTAACTCCGAATTTAATAATCTCTATATGTATATGGGGTAGAATTTTGCCTAGTTTATCATGGTGTACTTGCTTTGCATGTTTAACAACTCTAAAATTATGTTTAGGGCAGAACAGCACCAAACCTAAAATATGCATATGAGGATTTTTCCGGACTTGTTGTTTGTTGTTCCGGCCTCATTTAAACTTGCCTAGATAGGTAGTTTTCATTTGTTTCACCCTCTTGCCATGTTTAACAACATTGAATATTGTTGGGTACATAAACAAGATCGAACTAAATAAGTCACGTGGTGGTTCGTCAATATGCAACTCCGTTGCATATTGTGCTCCACTTAATTTGTAGGATTGTTTGTGCACTTTGCCATGCCATGCTTCATTAAACCGGACATGCATCATACTTGATTGTGCATCATGCCATGATTATGTGGTGGTTGTTTACCATGATTGTTTGCTTCTTTCCGGTGTTGCTTCTTCGGGTTGGTTTCGATAACGTCGCGTTTGTGAGGACCCATTCATCTACGTCCATTTTTCTTCTTCATGGACTCGTTCTTCTTCCTTGCGGGTTTTCAGGCAAGATGACCATATCCTCGAAATCACTTCTATCTTTGCTTGCTAGTTGCTCGCTCTTTTGCTATGCCTATGTTGCGATACCTACCATTTGCTTATCATGCCTCCCATATGGTTGAACCAAGCCTCTAACCCACCTTGTCCTAGCAAACCGTTGTTTGGCTATGTTACCGCTTTGCTCAGCCCCTCTTATAGCGTTGTTAGTTGCAGGTGAAGATTGAAGTTTGTTCCTTGTTGGAACATGGAGATGTTGTTCCTTGTTGGAACCTGTTTACTTGTTGGGATATCACAATATCTCTTATTTAATTAATGCATCTATATACTTGGTAAAGGGTGGAAGCCTCGGCCTTATGCCTGGTGTTTTGTTCCACTCTTGCCCCCCCTAGTTTCCGTCATATCGGTGTTATGTTCCTGGATTTTGCGTTCCTTACGCGGTTGGGTAATAATGGGAACCCCTTGACAGTTCGCCTTGAATAAAACTCTTCCAGCAATGCCCAACCTTGGTTTTAACATTTGCCTCACCACCACCTACTTTTCCCTTGGGAGTCGCGCTCCCGAGGGTCATCTTTATTTTAACCCCCCGGGCTAGTGCTCCTTTGAGTGTTGGTCCGAACTGAGCTGCCCGCGGGGCCACCTCGGGGAAACTTGAGGGTTGGTTTTACTCGTAGCTAGTCTCATCTGAGTGTGCCCTGAGAACGAGATATGTGCAGCTCCTATCGGGATTTGTCGGCACATTCGGGCGGTGTTGCTGGATTTGTTTTACCATTGTCGAAATGTCTTGTAACCAGGATTCCGAGTCTGATCGGGCCTTTCCGCTAGAAGGAATATCCTTCGTTGACTGTGAGAGCTTGTGGTGGGCTAAGTTGGGACACCCCTGCAGGGATTTGAACTTTTGAAAGCCGTGCCCATGGTTATGGGCAGATGGGAATTTGTTAACGTCCGGTTGTAGAAAACCTGAAGTTGACCTTAATTAAAATACATCAACCGCGTCTGTTATCGTGATGGTCTCTTTCCGGCGGTGTCCGGGAAGTGAACACGGTGTTGGAGTTATGTTTGACGTAGGTTATTCTAGGATCACTTCTTGATCATAGTTCTTCGTTCGTGCTTTGCCTTCTCTTCTCGCTCTCTTTTGCGAATATGTTAGCCACCATATATGCTAGTCGCTTGCTGCAGCTCCACCTCATACCTTTACCTTACCCATAAGCTTAAATAGTCTTGATCGCGAGGGTGTGAGATTGCTGAGTCCCCATGACTCATAGTTACTTCCAAAACCAGCTTGCAGGTGCCGTCGGACCGTGCAGATGACGCAACCGAGCTCGAGGAGGTGATCGATGAAGATCTTGTCCTTTGTGTTGTTTCGTTCTAGTTGATCAGTAGTGGAGCCCAGTTGGGGTCGACCGGGGATCTGTGTAGCATTTGGGGTAGTCTTCTTTTATTTTGGGTTCCGTAGTTGGACCTTGATTGTATCTGGTTGATGCAATGTTTTATTCATGTATTTGTGTGAAGTGGCGATTGTAAGCCAACTATGTAACTCTTTCCCTTATGTATTACATGGGTTGTGTGAAGATTACCTCACTTGCGACATTCCTTTCAATGCGGTTATGCCTCTAAGTCGTGCTTCAACACGTGGGAGATATAGCCGCATCGAGGGCGTTACACCCTGTGCCTCGTCAAGCCACCTGTTGACAAGCATGATGTCAGCATCTACCGCATCCAGTTGCCGCTTTAGTTTGGCAAACCCATCAGTCTAGCTAGCCACCGGAGCTTCAACCACCTGCACATAAAGGCGGTCTGGTTATTACCTGGGACTATGATCCTCTGTTTGCCGCCGTTTTCAACGACAACCAGAGTCTCAGGGGCTACTATCTGCATAGGCGGACCTAATGTATGCGATACTATTAAAGGCATACATTATTTTACGTACCTCGAAACCTTTCAGCAGACTCATAAAAGCTTCATGAAAACCGCTTTCGGCAGTTGAAATCCTTTCAATTACCGTACCCATTAGCGTACGATGCACTTCCGAGATGACAGCTTCCCCCAGAAGATCCTTCAGCGCGTCCGACCGCACACAGTACGGACCCTTGCTGTCGCTCTCCTCAGGAGCCGGATACTGGGGATACCGGGCAGCCAAAGGGTTATCCTCTAGCGATATTGGATCCGGAGATACCCTTCGCGAGGACACTTCAAGGTCGCCCGCTTCTTGAGCTGGGGAGTCCGGAGGAGGCGTTTCGCTCTCCATCATCTCCGGAAGAAGATCCCCCGATGATGAACTCTGTTGAGAAGGGCTGCGATCCGGACTACAATTTACAAGCATCGGTTATTGTCTTCAGAAGTAAGGTAGGATATCTTCACTATTAAGTGCTTTTTGATTACTTACAGCTCGGTAGAGGGCTGATCCCCGCGCGGACATTGTGCGGGAAGAATACCCTCCAAGGCAGGACCCTCTAGCGGAGATTTCTTCTATCATTTGGAAACTTTAGTTTCCGGATCTTCAGAGGTAGTCCTCTTCCTTCCCCAAGGAGAGAGAATGTCAAATTCTCCCCCTTGGTTATCCTCCCTCATGGAGGCGCTCATTCCCTTGATTGGAATAGGTGGCGATGGAGGCCCGCTTTCGCCCTCTTTACTCCCCCTTCATCTTCCTTTGAGGGGACTAGACAAGGTGCTGGCTCGAGCATCTTTTCCAGCACCGGATTATTCAAGCCTTCAGGAAGGGGGGCCGAACACCGGATCATCTTTGCCTTAGTTATCCAGTCCTGGTCAAAGAGCGATTCTTCCGAATGATGTCATGATAAATAAAAGGACAGTGTGTTCGGCCATGGGATTACTTACTTGGGCAGCGGGGCGGTTGCAGCTCGGGCCCACGTCCTCGGTAGTGTCCGGACACTCTATTTGGGGTCCGAAGAACGATTTGTACATCTCCTTGTGCGTCATGCCGAGGAAATTCTGAATAGTGCATGGTCCTTCCGGGTTGAATTCCCACATGCGGAGGGGCCGACGTTTGCAAGGCTGGACTCGACGAACCAGCATAACTTGCATTACCATAACCAGACTAAAATCTCCCTCGAAGAGATCTCGGATACGGCCGTGCAGTATTGGCACATCCTTGGCTGGACCCCAGCTCAGCCCCCTGCTGATCCATGACATCAATTGTGGTGGAGGGCCCGAGCGAAAAGTGGGGGGGGGGGAGCTACCCACTTGGCACTTCGGGGAGCTGTGACGTAAAACCACTCCCGTTGCCACAATTCGGACACCTCTGGAAAGGAACCCTTTGGCCATGGGGCGTCAGCAGTTTTGCTTATTAGAGCACCTCCGCACGCTGCGTACTATCCCTCGACCATCTTCGGCTTCACATCGAAGGTCTTGAGCCATAGGCCGAAGTGAGGGGTAATGCGGAGGAAGGCCTCACAAACGACAATAAATGACGAGATGTGAAGAAGGGAATCTGGGGCCAAATCTTGAAAATCCAGCCCGTAATAGAACATAAGACCCCTAACAAAGGGATCCAGAGCGAGGCCTAGTCCTCGGAGGAAGTGGGAGACAAACACAATGCTCTCGTTGGGTTCGGGAGTAGGGACGACCTGCCCTCGGGCGGGCAGCCTATGCGAAATTTCGATAGTCAGATATCTGGCCTCCCTCAACTTCTTGATGTCCTCCTCCGTGACGGAGGAGGGCATCCACCGGCCTTGAAGGCTGGATCCGGACATGATTGAAGGTCCGAAGCACCTGACCTGGGCTTTGGGTGTTAGAACTCGAGGCGGGGGAAGGATTCGATTGAGCACGGGAGGGAAAAAAAGAAAAAGCCTTGTCCCTTTATAAAGGAGACGAATACCAGGCGTCCTCCTTGTGGCCGTTCGAGACTTACCTAAGATCTAGGAGTCATACCAACATGCACGGTTGGGTTACCCACGTTTGTATTGATGAGAATCCCGTGATAAGGGGAACACGATCTCTGCTTTGACAAGACATGTCAAGAAACCGCCTCGCGTTATGTGCGGGGCTGGTTAAAGAAAAACGGTTCAAATAATTACCGGGCCGTGGCGTGATGTCATGCTGCCAAAACATGTCAGCAGATTAGATTTGTGGAAATATTATTCTCTCTACGGTGGTATGTGGAACTTATTTTGTAGGGTCGGACACTATCCTTGTATTCAAACTCTTCCGTGGTGTATTCGGAGGAGGAACTCGCCTTGCAATGCCGAAGACAACACTGCACGCTGGACTCATCGTCATTGAAGCCTGGTTAAGGGCTACTGAGGGAGTCCTAGATTAGGGGGTCTCCGGACAGCCGGACTATATCCTTTGGCCGGACTGTTGGACTATGAAGATACGAGATTGAAGACTTCGTCCCATGTCCGGATGGGACTCTACTTGGCGTGGAAGGCAAGCTAGGAAATACGGATATACATATCTCCTCCTTTGTAACCGACCTTGTGTAACCCTAGCCTCCTCCGGTGTCTATATAAACCAGAGGGTTTTAGTCCGTAGGACAACATACAATCATACCATAGGCTAGCTTCTAGGGTTTAGCCTCTCTGATCTTGTGGTAGATCAACTCTTGTACTACTCATATTATCAAGAATAATCAAGCAGGACGTAAGGTTTTACCTCCATCAAGAGGGCCCGAACCTGGGTAAAACATCGTGTCCCCTGCCTCCTGTTACCATCTGCCTTAGACGCATAGTTCGGGACCCCCTACTCGAGATCCGCCGGTTTTGACACCGACAATGGCACTTGGGCCCTAGTGACAAGCATTAAGCATAGCAAAGTCATAGCAACATCAATCTCAGAACATAGTGGATACAAGGGATCAAACCCTAACAAAATTAACTCGATTACATGATAGATCCCATCCAACCCATCACCGTCCAGCAAGCCTACCATGGAATTACTCATGCACGGCGGTGAGCATCATGAAATTGGTGATGGAGGATGGTTGATGATGACGATGGCGACAATTTCCCCTCTCCGGAGCCCCGAACAGACTCCAGATCAGCCCTCCTGAGAGGTTTTAGGGCTTGGCGGCGGCTCTGTATCATAAAACGCGATGAATTCTTCTCTCTCATTTTTTTCTCCCCGAATCCAGATATATAGAGTTGGAGTTGAGGTCGGAGGAGCTCCAGGGGGCCCACGAGGTAGGGGGGCGCGCCCTAGGGGGGCAGGCGCCCCCCCACCCTCATGGACAGGTGGTGGACCCCCTAGCCTTCATATTTTTCAATGATTTTTTATTATTTTCGAAAAGTTGTTCCATGAAGTTTCAGGTCATTCCGAGAACTTTTGTTTCTGCACATAAATAACACCATGGTAATTCTGCTGAAAACAGCGTTAGTCCGGGTTAGTTCCATTCAAATCATGCAAGTTAGAGTGCAAAACAAGGGCAAAAGTGTTTGGAAAAGTAGATACAACGGAGACATATCATGGCTCAACCCGGAAAAATGTGTTTTCGGCGTTCCGGTTGGAAAGTTGCTCGGGTTCATTATCTCCAATAGAGGAATCAAAGCAAGTCCCGCCAAAATCCGAGCCTTATCGCAATTGGCAACACCAACAGACCTAAAGCAGGTCCAAAAACTAGTTGGGTGCGTGCCAGCCTTGAGCCACTTTATCTCCAGATTGGGAGAAAAGGCACTACCACTTTATCGCCTGCTGCGACGTATCGATCACTTCGAGTGGACGGATGCGGCAACGGCTGGGTTGG
Organism: Triticum dicoccoides; assembly: GCF_002162155.2. Classification (NCBI taxonomy): domain Eukaryota; kingdom Viridiplantae; phylum Streptophyta; class Magnoliopsida; order Poales; family Poaceae; genus Triticum; species Triticum dicoccoides. The sequence continues at coordinate 424,026,312 of NC_041386.1, read as the reverse complement.
AAGCAATAAAAACTTTGTTAGCAAATAACCCGATCCTTGCTGCACCAAATGTCAGCAAACCTATGCTATGATACATATCAGCAACTCACCAGGTAGTGAGCGTTGTGCTCGTTGTCGAGCGGGAGGAAGAGGGACACAAATTCCCACTCCAAAAACCAGTATACTATGTATCGGCGGTACTTACAGCATGAAAACCCGATACCCGCATTATCAAAAGATAGCATATGCGATCTTCATGGCATCTCCAAAGCTGCGGCACTACTTTCAAGAGTGCTCGATCATGGTGTCCTCTGAGGTACCACTTAATGACATCATAAACAATCGAGACGCCACCGGATGCATTGCCAAGTGGCTTTCGAGCTCCTACCATTTGAAATAACATACAAGCCACGCCGACCTATTAAATCTCAGGTGTAGGCAGACTTTGTCGCCGAATGGACAGAAGCCAAACTCCCTAAAGAGTACAACACATACTCCAACTGGGTGATGTACTTCAACGGCTCCAAAATGTTAGCCGGACTGGGAGCTGGCGTCATCCTAACATCCCCTATAGGGGACACAGTCCGTTATGTATTACAAATCATGTATATAGACTCCAACAATGCGTCCGAATATGAAGCGCTCCTGCATTGACTACGGATGGCCATTTCAATGGGAATACATTGCCTTCAGGTGCGTGGGGACTCGAACCTCGCGATATCCCAAATAAATGGGGAATTCAACGCAAAAGACACAAAGATGGTGGCCTACCGCGACGCCGTACTTAGAATATCAGCTCGATTTGAGGGGCTCAAGTTTCATCATGTGGCTCGTGATAGCAATCAAGCAGTAGACATCCTTGCTCGAATGGGCGCTAAACGCGACCCCGTCCACCTAACACGTTTTTGTAAAGGCTTTTCAAGACATCTGTGGTATGGCAAGACGAGAGCGGAAATACCAGTCAGGCGCCGATCACATCCCCGGACGCCAAACATGATTCGGATATCATCGGTAGCTCGGGCATTGAGCCAACACCTTACGCTAATGTAATCATGGCGGTTATTGCTCCATGGACCGAAGCCTTCTTAGCCTACCTTAATAGGCAGGAGTTGCCTAATGATCAGAACGAGGCCCGTTGCATAGTTCGACGCTCCAAGGCCAATAAAGTTCACGAAGGAGAACTCTACAAGAAAATCACTACTGGAGTTCTTCAAAGATGTATCTCCGAAGAAGAGGGGTGGAAGCTCTTGGCCGAAATACATGCTGGCCTCGGTGGCCATCATGCCACAGCTCGGGCCCTTGTAAGCAAAGCCTTCCATATACGCTTCTTCTGGCCCACGGTCCGAGCAGATGCACAGGCCCTTGTACATCACTGTGTAGGATGACAACTCTTCGCCATTCGAAGCCATATGCCGCCCACTACCCTAAGAACTATCCCCATTACTAGCCTTTTGTGGTCTGGGGGCATGATATGGTTAGACCCCTTAAAGGGGGAAGCCATAAGAAGAAATACCTACTAGTCATGGTTGATAAATTCACTAAGTGGATAGAGGCTAAACCAGTAAAAACAACTGAAGTCGGACCAGTGATAGATTTTATATCCGGCGTCGTACACCGTTATGGTGTCCCGCACAACATTATCACTGACAACGGTTCTAACTTCACAATCGATGAGGTAAAAATAGGTGTGCTAACCTGGGCATCAAGCTCAATTACGCCTCTGTATATCACCCCAAAGAAACGGTCAAGTCGAGCGGACCAATGGCCTATAATGAGTGGCATCAAACCTAGACTAGTGCGATCCCTAAAGGAGTCGGATAAACACTGGGTCGAGGAACCCGATTCCGTATTCTGGGGGCTGCAGACCATGCCCAACCGCATGACTGGATACACACCATTCTTTGTGGTATACGGCGCAGAGGCTGTCTTACCCTGCGACATTATTCATGATTCGCCTCGAGTGCACATGTATGAAGATAGAGAGAGGCCGAGCTTGACCGGCAGGACGACTTAGATGGCTTGGAGGATGAGCGTGATGTCGCCAAAGCCCGTTCCGCATTTTATGAACAACAAGCTCGAAGATACCAAAGCAGAGAAGTGCGGGCAAAGACTTATAACGTCGGTGAGCTCGTTTTATGCCTCGCAGAGAATAAAAAGGACAAGCTCAAACCTAAATGGGAAGGTCCCTTCATTCTAGATGAAGTTCTGATAGGAGGAGCCTACCGCCTTCGCAATGCATTGGATAATCGCTTAGAACCAAACCCTTGGAATGCTGCTCGGCTACGAAGATTCTACGCATAAGTATGGCCATGCTTCTTATTCGTTCTTTTGTCTCCTTTTCAAAAAAATTCTTTTTTATATGTTTCCCATGGTGTGTTTGGATAGGCCGAACACTTGAGGGGTAAACATCCTTAAATTTATACACCCCGCCACGACTGGAGGCTTCTGTAAATAGAAGCTTGTTGTTATATTAGGCTTAGAGCTCACAATACAGGTGCCATTTGTGGATATACATGCTTTCATGCCATTATATGCACCTCTATGACTTAAGTTTTTTGCTAAGCTGGGTTGCCTCACTCCTGTGCTTATGCCTACGTTCCCGATTGTTCGGCTAGGGCATAAAGGGAGCACCTCTGTGATTGTTACAACCGGGTCATTCAAACATGTACATCAGACGGGTGAAGCTGAAAGCTAGCGTTCTTAAGGGAATAATTGGTCGGCAGATTGTCGCTATAATGCAATCATCTTTAAAGCATTTCCAGATGGTTTTTCCGTACTACGAACCACATGCCTCGGCACAAAGAATCATAATATGCTGACCCAAGGAAAGGAACCCTTAACGGAACTATTTTCCTTGGAAGATGTTTCTTACATACATAATATAACATACATCCCGAACTCAAATTTTTTGTCTGTTTGAGCACTATGACTGGGTTGCCTGGTTTCCGGAAGGATACTTTCTCTTGTCCTACGTATCCGGAAACACTTCACCATTATTGGTTTGGAGGTTAAAGCCAAATGTCTGCAATGAGAAATCATTTCACATGTTCGGATCAAACCATATGTTTACCATAAATGTGCATTGATATATTAAGCTCAAAACCTATTCCTTCTCTATGCCATCTATAAGGTTGTCTAATCTACAGTCTTCCTGCGAATATTTCGCAGCGAGCATTACTTGATCATAGACAAAATTTAACGGGATTTCCTTCCCATCTGGTCCCTATGGTCTTACTCGGGCCATATGATCCGGATCCAGTTTTGAGAAGCGTGTCTTCACCATGGCCCAGGTTTCTTGTATGCCTTCACGGCAGGTAAACGTCTTCCATAGCTCGAACCGGTGCCGAGCACCTTTGAATAGGTTTGCCAGTGCTTCCATACTTTCTAGAGGGGTATCAGATGGCCATAATGCCTTCACCATACTCCTCATGGCCTTCCGGGCCCGAGCATGCACGGCGGATATCTCCTTTAGCACGTCACCTTGAAACCCGGACACTTCCTGCTCTGGTCAACCAGTTAATAGACCTGCCACAACAAATTCATGATATTCTGCATTATGGATTAGACGTGAAGTACCTATGGTGGTTCTAAACATGAGGGGAAGACATACGAGTTAAAGCTCTCTATCTATTCGGACTGTTTGTCCTTTTCCTCCTCAAGTTTTCTCTCCCTAGACACGCCCTTTGCGGTCTCTTTCAAAACCGCTAGTTTGATGGCAACTGCACTCAGTTGCGTCTGGTTTGTGTTCAGCTCCTGAGCCAGCATAGTGTTCTTCTCTTGTAGAACCTGCACAAATTATCGATCCTTAAATTGGTTTGCTTCTCCGTTTCATGTCTCGGGGCTATTGGTATACGACCATGCAAAATTGTTTAAAATTTTACCTCTATTTTCTTTGAGAACAACTTAATAACTCTAGCAAGGCCAGCTCGAGTGGCTTGGATATATGCATCTGTTGAACTCAGTGCGGTGAATTCTTGTTCGGACAAGGCCAGAGCATGCATAACTTCCTCCAACCGACGGTGATTCATCACGCTCTCCACTACAGAATTTTTGACCAACACGTCATCTGAATCCTCTTGAGGAGGCGGAACGGGCACGACATTTTCTTGCGTCCTAGCTGACGAGTCCGGCACCGGAGTAGTAGACATTTGGCTAATTGGGCATTTTCCCACCGTTTGCCACGTACTCCTCCTAAAAATAAAAGGCAAAGAGGGAAGACTCTGAACAATCCAGATTCATGCCTAGGCATGCATTAAGTATACATACCTCTTGGAAGACTGTGAGGTCTCCACAGTACTCCCGGTCCCTTTTCGTTTTGAATGACAGCCTTGCGAGGGGCCCGCCCTCGAGGAGATACAGTCCCTGGAGTGCCTATCCTGTTAAAATCCAGATCAGTACAACAGGAAAGGATACAAATGAGGATCTCTCCTTAGGAATCCTCTGGATACTCACGATGAAGAATGGGTAAAGGCGAGGGTAGTTGGCGATGATAACCACTTCCAAACCGTCAAGGCTCGCCTGATAGAATACCCCGTCGTCGAATTCTATATATATATATATATATATATATATATATATATATATATATATATATATATATATATATATATATATATATATATATATAT
>NC_041386.1:424018498-424021680 GCF_002162155.2 Triticum dicoccoides | reverse complement strand
CGTCGCAAAAGCCAGGATCTCCATCACGATTATGATCTTCCGGCTGGGGAGTAGGACAGTAGACGTCCTCGGTCATCCTCCTCCATGACTAGTTGGTGGGAACAAAAAGTACATTCGTTTAGTGTCTGCAATGCAGTGAAATAAGCATAGACGATCGAGATCTTACCCATTCGAAAGGGGTGTACATGGAATAGGCCTCCCGACAGTTTAACCAGAGAAAATCTTCTTTTTCGCCCTTGTACAGATCGGCCAAAATTGAAGCCAGTTCGGCTGGGGTATCTGGACCCTGCCGCCTGTAACGGGATGTGTCGTCTTCTCCCACTACTAGGGAAAAGCCTAGCAGCAGCGCGGGTTTTAGTCCTATCAGTAGCACGGGTCGATGCGCTACTGATAAGGCGCTACAGCTAACGTATAGCAGTAGCGTTCCTCCGCCCGCGCTACTGCTAAATCGGCTTAGTAGTAGCGTGTTCCTGGAGGTGCGCTACTGGTAATTAGTAGTAGCGCTTCTCCCTGCCAGCGCTGCTACTATTATTTCATATTTTATTTCTTTTTTATTTCATGTTGTATTCGTACATATTTAGACAAGTTTTCATACAACAAGAATTTAGAAATTGTTTTGAAATCATAATGAGTTATTACATCACGGCGTGAAAGAACCGTGGACTAGTTTCAAGTGGATGGACATCCACTTGAAACTAATCCGCGGTTCTTTCACCCATCCACATGAAACTAGTCCACGGTTCTTTCACCCCGTGATGTAATAAATATCATCATCATCATCATATCATTAACAACTTATCATCATAATACATCATTGTCATATAACACCTCCTCAAGATCATCATTTTCATCAATGAGACATCACATAGCAAATTGGTCACTAGTCGTAATCACAAGTACTCCTCGTCATCAACTCTAACACATTGTATCACATAATAAACATATTTTACCTCATAGGACCTACTACATTCTCTTAGGACCTACTATATTCTCTAAGGTAAAATAGCAAAAAACAAGATAGCCGCTGACTCTCCATTATGGAGAATGGAGATTATCCTGTCTCCAATTCTTGCCTTTCGCTTAATGTTACTTCCAAGAACCTCCTTGCGAATGTCCAAACATTTTTTCCATTCTTTGATTAGCATGTGTTCACCGGTTTTAGAAATCTGATATGCACAGGTGAGCTCCTTAGATTGACCTGGCTGTAGGTTCATAACTGCAAGGCGACAATTCTGATAAATCGGATGAGGCACACAATCCATCGGGATTTCCTGTTGAAAAACATAGTAATAACTTCGTAGTTAGCAATGATGTACTAGTTTTAGAAGTATGCAAAAGATGCACGGATGTCGTAATAGTAAAAAATCTTACCAGGGTATCTTCATAGAAGTTACTGTGGTTCAACACATGCACTAGTGGCACGTATTCACCATAATTTGGAGTAGTTCGATAATAGGTATTGTAATTCTCAAGAAAAGTACAATAAGCAATCATATGACTTTTCTCCTTATAAGTTAATTCGGAGCCATCGGTGTAGTGGGTTTTGTCTACCATCTTCTGCACATTCTTTGAAGATTCAAAATAAGCTGTCAATGGAAATAAGTTGTCAACTATTTTGAAATAAACAATATAAATTAGTTAATAACTATGTTTGAGAAACTCACATTGCGGTAGAATCGGAAGCGTATCAACAAGGACCCAAATGTCCATATTGTATTTCTCGATGTCAGGATTACCAAGATCCATGGTGACAATCATACCCTCATAAAAACCATACATTTTGCAAAGTGCTTCCCAATTTTGGCAACCAAAATGGGTTACGCTCTGAGAATTGTACATATTTACTTCAAAATCGATATCATGATGGGTCCTTAGGTGTATTTTCTTTGTTTCAAAATTTTCATGGTCTTCAAAAGCCATCCTCTCCAAGACATATTGTCTTGCATGGCATGGGATAAGCTAGTCGAATTGTAAAAGATGAAAATTAGACGTTAAAATAGTTGAAGTCATGCTTAATTACGAAAAAAAACACTTGTCGTTGTTGCGTGCCATTTCAACATCGAAGGTCTCCTCGAGCTTAATGCTGAAGCGCCGATCTTCATCCAGCTCAACGAACCTGTCACACATACCTCGATCATCGTGGCACCAGCTGCACTCCCCCGGGAGACTGTCGTCGTCCTAGTACGACATTTCCTACGTTCATAATTCAAAGATTAAACTTGTACAATTAAATAAATGTACTAAAAAACCTAAATTAGATCATTATTTTTCGAGAAAATCCAGGCCACTCGATATTACCTACATATTCTAGCACAAGTCATGCCAGAATTCACGGAAAAATCCGGCATGACCTTTGCTAAAAAAGGACATATCGAGCGCCTGAAATTTGCCGGAAGGAAATTAATCAACACTCCGGCAAAACATAGGCCACTCGGAGGTGTAACCAAAACATGACCGGGCACTCCGGCAAAACAAGCGCCTGAAACTCATAAAGGACTCATATTGATATGGATATTTGCGTGGTCTCACCTCGAGGTCGGAGGGGGTCGGTGACGGGGATGACGGCGGGGATGATGGAGGGGCTCCTTGATTTCTGCAAAAGCAAAAACCCTATTAATTCAACTAGTACATCCCGAATAATTGCTTAAACTAAAAAATAACAACAAATATGACATGTTCAACTAGTTCTATTAATTCAACTAGTTCTTACTAAATATAAACTTACTATAAATAGAGAAAAACTAGTTCTTTCTCAAAATAAAGTAGTTCAACTAGTTATTTTAATTTTCTTACTAAAAATACATTAGTTCTGTTAATTCAACTAGTTTATTAATTTACTTACTAAACTATTTCAACCAAAACTAAACTAGTTCAACTAAAACTAAACTAGTTCAACTAAAACTAAACTAGTTTTATTAGTTCAACTCGTTCTTACTAAATATAAACTTACTATAAATAGAAAGAAACTAGTACATCTACTACTACTAATTAACATCTACTACTACATCTACTACTAATTAACATCTACTACTGCTAATTATACAACTAGTTTACCATCACTACTACTAATTAATATCTACTACAACTAAAAATCATTATCTATGAACCCTAAATTAACACCTACTACTACTAAAATCATCTACTAACTAAGCAAAGAGAGAGGAGGTGGGGGAGGGGTGGGG
>NC_041386.1:424015757-424018217 GCF_002162155.2 Triticum dicoccoides | reverse complement strand
CGGAGGTAGGGGCGGCGAGGGCGGGCTCGGGATCGGGAGGCGGCGGTCCTGGGCGGGCTCGGGCGGCGGCGGTGAGGTTGGGGGTGGGCTCGGGCGGCGGCGGTGAGGAGAGGCTCGGGCTCGGGCGGCGCGGTGCGACAGGAGTAGGGGAACAGGGGGGAAAGGAGGACTTAGCGAAATTTTGAGCCGGGGGTGGTGGTTAAGTCGAACTAGCAGTAGTGCTCGTAAGGAAAACGCGCTATAGCTAACTTATCTATAGTGCGTTTTACATAAAAACGCTACTGCTAATGGAAGGAGTTATTTCTTTTGTTTATCCCAAAATCAGTAACGCTTTGTCTTGAAAAAACGCTGTAAGTCTAAGAAATGTGAAAACATCAAAAATATACATTGGTCATCATTGATCTTTTTGTGTAGAATCTAAATAGTTAACATGAATCCTCACTGTACCTGTATAGGTACAGGCGAGGATTCATATTGCAGCTACAAATCATACACATATAGTTCAATGAAGACCAAGTGCTCGAGATAGGTTGAGAAGTAACATATTTAAGGTGGTAAACACCTTGTTTGCTTAGCAGTATGGGACTAAACTTAATTAGTTGCGGTGATACTTAGCAGCAGCGAGTTTTTAAGAAAAACGCTGCTACTATGTACTTTAGCAGTAGCGCGTCCCCCGGAAGGTTGCTACTACTATATCTAGCCGAGAGGCAACACCGTGGCAAATATAGTAGTAGCGCTTGTTCCGCATAGAGCGCTACTGCTACTTAGATATTAGTAATGCTGCTCTCTGGAGCTCGCTACTGCTAATTAGCAGTAGCGTCTATTTTTAAACCACACTGCTGCTGAGATTCTATGTATAAGGTTTTCCATAGTAGTGTCCATTGTAACACCATAAAGGAGTTACTCTCGATTGAAGAGGCTGCACACTCCTCTTTATTGCGATCGCCATGACTTCAACTATTGAGAGTTCGAAATGGGCTAGCAGCCTGACCTTGCTAACAAAACTCTATATCTCCGCACTGTCCTCTTCTTTGGGACTTCGGGGATGCCAGTTGAGGCGCATCTTTAGAGGAGCACTCGAAAATTCAGGGAGACTGCGCCTGACTGGATCCGGCAGCGGTACATTGTCCGTATAGAACCACTCCGAAGACCACTGCGGGTATGCTTCATTAGGAGTTCCTATAGGGTATCCGGATCCAACAATGCACCACACTTCGGCACCACCCACTTCAAATATGGAACCCTCTTTGTGGCGGGGAATGAGGCAGAAGAATTTCCTCCATAATCCGAAATGGGCCTCGATGCCTAGGAATAAGCCGCAGAGGGCAACAAAGCATGAGATGTGCAGAATTGAACCTGGGGAAAGGTTGTGTAGTTGGATGCCGTAAAATTCCAATAATCCCCAGAAGAATGGATGGATTGGAAATCCCAGGCCCCGTAACAGAAACGGGACAAAGCACACCCTCTCCCCCTTATTGGGGTTGGGTAAGTTCTCAGCCATCGTGTCATTGACGATTGAGTATAATCCAGCTCGAACAGGAACTATATCTGCGAGGGGGAGGTAGCCCTGCGTCTGGAGACGGCTTAGTTGAGGATGAGGCATGAAGAAACTCTGCCAATCGCCCTCTTGAGGGCCATGGGGGCGCGAAGAGGAGCCTGGGGCGCTGGCCATGATGGAAGGCTTTGTTTTATGCCTAGCCATGGCCGTTTTTTTCTTCTGCGTGGTGTGAGATGGCCTTAGGAGATACCTATCTCTTTATATACGTGCCGCCCAAGCGTGGTGGATAGCTCATTTGCTAAAAAAGCATGGACCGTTTGTATTCACCCTGCATGCAAAAATCAAAGCGCCATCAGGGGGAACCGTGAAAGACATTGAGGTTATCGCTGGATTGTCATTGGACCGGATTATCATGAAGAACCCGCCTTGCAAAGCCGAAGACATGGGCCGAATATTTCATCGTCGTTGAAGGCAAGCTCGGGGGCTACTGAGGAAGTCCTGGATTATGGGGTCCTCAGGTGTCCGGGCTGTGCAGTTTGGGCCAGACTGATGGGCCGCAAAGATACAAGGTAGAAGACCTTCCCCCGTGTCCAGGTAGGACTCTCTTATGCGTGGATGGCAAGCTTAATGTCCGTATGTGTATTTCCCTTTCTCTGTTAACCGACTTTGTACAACCTTGGGTCCCCCCGGTGTCTATATAAACCTGAGGGTTTAGTCCGTAGAGGCTAACACAAATCATATAGGCTGGACATCTAGGGTTTAGCTATTACGATCTCGAGGTAGATCAACTCTTGTAACCCCTATAATCATCAAATACAATCAAGCATGATGTAGGGTTTACCTCCATAAAGAGGGCCTAAACCTGGGTAAACATCATGTCTCCCTTGTCTCCTGCAATCTTCGATCCTCACACGCATAGTTCGGGACACCCTACCCGAGATCGGCTGGTTTTGACACCGACA
>NC_041386.1:424006909-424015593 GCF_002162155.2 Triticum dicoccoides | reverse complement strand
AGATAAAGAGTGAGGTGTCTATATTTGAGGTACTTTAGCGTAATTGAAGATATATATGGTCAATAGTGTGTGCACTCATGGTTGATCAATTTGTTTCACAGTTTGGACTATGAGATAATCATACTTTTGAAAATGCGTGATATACCTTGATGTACGAGAATTACAAACCTAAGATTGGAATTTTGGAATTGGACTCCATCATTAGCTTTTGTAATCCATTTAAACGGAGGTTCATTTTTGAAGCTGGGATTTCATGATTTCAAATTCATATATCAAACCTAGAGATATACACATACGGGCATGTTCAAACTTTATAATCATCCACTTTATTCATACATATACACAGTTTTGCTTTTGTCATCATCTTTAGGATAAACATATTTGGAATTTCATTTGAATTGGACCATATGATGGTATTTGCTAGTACTAGCTCAATGATCCATTTTTGAATTGAATGGACAATCTAAGTTCCGAGTTGGAGACATTGATTTTCAAAATTTGCACTTTTTTCTATGCAAAACAAATAAATTCTCGGCCATGATATCATAGTCGTCCGTACAAGAGCATAACACTTATAATTTTAGGCGCCAAAAGCTTTCAAACTTCCCGCTCACATCGAAATATCTCGCGCCCGAAAGTTTAGCCCTGCGATATTCCCGTTTTACCCCTGCCACATGAATGGAAAAGGCTGCTTTGGTAACTCCATTGTTTTCCCCTCTTTGCCCCTAACATTCTTCCCCAGAGCCCCTCCCCTTCTCCTCCCCAACAACCCCCCAAACCATGGCAAGTCGCTGAATCTAGTCCTCCGCCGTAGCGGTGGACCTCACACACCGCCGTATCTACCTTCCGCACCTTGGAACCCCCAACTGCCAACTCACCACTTCACCGGAGCCGCTTCAACGACTGTCTTGTCCACCGCTCCAGATCTCATTGACCGCCATCATGGTCAACCGCACCGGATCTACTTAACCGACACCCTCGTCCACCACATTATAGGCCCTTCACTGACTCCCTCGTCCACCCCATCCCTGGCCCTTCATACAAGCCCTCGTCCGCCACAATAGATCCGCCTCACTGAAAGCACTGTACATCACGCCCACCAAAGCCTTCGTCCACTACACCGGACCCGCTCCATGGACGCCACATTCAACTCCACCGGCCCTGCTTTACTGACGCTGTAGCCTCATCAGGTTATTTCAATTTGTACTCCTTTGGGTTTTCTCTTCTTTATCATGCAACTGTTCACTTACCACAGATGAGCTTTCTTGTATGTCGACAGGCGCCGCAACCGAAGCACCGGAGCCGCTTCAGCAACGAACATAGCTGGCCCAAACTCAACTGCAAGACGAGCACCATCGACGATCCTTAGCTATCAAGTATGACAATGATACCCATACGCCGCCGAGAATCAGGTAGTATTATCCAACGGTCGGTGCCTACGTTCACTTACATAGCATAAGCACCGCACCTTTGAATTTCTTCAGGGCATCATTCACTTCTTCATGAGATGCGTTATTCTACTTGCACCTGTAGGGCCATACTTCTGGTAGTGAACATGTAACATGTGCTAAATTACATAACAGTGCACATATAGTTAATATGCTTTAGTTTTGTCCAAAGTATTACTGCACTTCCTAGATATCACTGCCTACTATTTTACTTCTTGCATGCTATATTTATGATAATGGTGTTGTTCTGATGCCACCTGTTGGTTCCATCAGACCGCTTCATGTTCTCTATGCTTAATTACACACCAGCAAACTAGCATGAGGTTCCGCTGCTTTTTGTTCATTTTACCCTACATTTTCTAATGCTACCTATTACATCACTACTCCGAGCCTATGTTCATTACTTTTTTGTGTGTTCTTGATATTCCCAAGTTGCATGACTAATTTGATGCTTCTATTAATTATGGAGCTGCCAACCCCATCAAGCAAAATATTTGTTCTTTTTGGGCTAGCACCTCGAACAAGCATAGAAATAGAGTGAAGCAGATATATTGTCGTGTAAGAACACACCCTTCTTTCATTAGTTTAGATGAACCATTGATGATCAATTCGAACCGGTGCATGCGATTAAAATTAATTTGACCTAAATAGAGGGTGCAGAATAAACTACAACAACTAGATTTGCAACCACGGGATGCTGGCGATATCTTCAAAGAACATTGCAATAGCATCAAGGCTTCACAGTAACATATGGTAAGCCTGTGTGTTTCAGTACATGTGTAATGTAACGCGTGTGGGCTGCTTTCTTGGCTTGTCCCTCAACCTGTAATCCTACAAAATTACAAAGAGTTCAGTTGTCTACTTTGCTATATTGCTTGATTTGAATGCTTGTTTGTTACTTGTTAGGCTATACCTGAGTTGGCCAATATGTAAGCAGTGCCTACTGTACTATCGTAAATAAATTCATGCCTAGTTCATTTGAGTCCTTAACTTTTCCATTGAACTTCGTCACAAGAATGTCTCCTAGTTTATATCAGGCCACACTTTTAAGTGCTTTCTCAGATTATTTCAGCTGCTTAGATGCCTTGGCAACTTAAACATAGCGGTGGTACACTCCCTTTCAACTAGGGATGTCAACTGGGTCCCGTTTAATCTCGATTGAAGTCCACTAGCGGTATGATAGTTCAAAAGAGTTTTTTGTTTTTTGAGGAAAGTGAACTTGGTAGCTAGAAAAAACTAACTAGATGGGACTGGCGGATGTCGTTTATTTGCCACATACATCCCTAGTTTCATCTTACCATTTTAATTTCTTTTCAGCTAATGCTGCTTTCAACCATTTAAATATAGCTTGCCATGCTCGCCAATAATTCGTATGTCGTTTACCACGTAAGCTTACTGCCTAGATCAAGCGATAACTATCTCTTACTTATGTCCAGCGGAAACCTTTCAGGATGCCATTCACACTAGGACACAATGTACAACCCCAGAACCTATTTGTGGACGCAGTGCGCCATCCATGTTACCAGATGGTAGCAGTTCAGAGGCAACACCACCGGAGAGCAGTCTGAGCACAAATATTATAGTTCTTGAGTCTCTACTAGAGGCAGAAAGAGATGGTGTGGCTGCCATGAATGAGGTAATCTTGATCCTGAGGCTGGAAATTATGCAATTAGCGGCACGTATTGTGCAAGCAACCCAAGAATTGGAGGAAGTAAGATTGTTGCATTGTGAGACGCAGGAGGTCCTGCTATTTCTGCTAACTGAAGCCCAGGGTAATCCCAGTTCTTCTTTAGATACCAGTTGAAATTGTCATTAGATTACTGTACTTGCATGTTGTGTCATGTCTCTGAATGGGTTATGTTGTAATACCCCATGTGTTGTCCATGTGTTGTAATGATCCGAATTTTTTAGGTGAGGTAATCGTCAATACTTGTATGATTGACATAAGGTGAACTATTTTTCGTGTGAGCATATTGTATTGGATGAAATAACTGTTTGACTCAAAGTGTATCCAACCTACTGAATTCGAAGATCACGACATTTCTAAATCATAATCATATATAAAGGTGGAATAAATCTTTGTTGTGGTTTTGAAGAAATAAATAACAAAACATAGAATTATCTGGGATATTCGTAATCGAATACAAATTGGATTTGAATTTAGTTGCCAGGGCCCAGGGCAAACGTGAATGCTAATTCTCCCAAGTTTTGAACGAAGTGGCTAAACACCCACTATCATTTGTGGGCTGCCCGAAGCAAGTGTTTGCGAGATGGAAATTAATGTCTACCCCTGACACTTGACATCCTTATCGACCAGATTTACACTGCTGTCAATAGGGGTAGACTAGTAACTTCAATCAGACGTGACACGGCCGCCTCTGAGCCCATTTAGACACGGTGGATGCCAAACGTGGGTGGCAAAACACATTTGATTCAAGATCGTCCGAAAGACATGTGTATCTCCCTCCATTTTCCCATTCATACACGATGGGCGGCAAAACCAACTCTCCTCGTCCAAAATCGATGTAGGCGGATATTTTAAATAGGGGCAGATGTGTAACTTCTCTCAGATGTGACACAACCGTCCTACCTGTCAGCCCTGTTCACACACCGTGGGCGCCAACCGTGGGCGGCAAAACACCCTCTCCTCACCCAAAATAATTACTGGCAAATATTTGGGAGATGCGAGTTTACCATCCTATCCCCAAACGACGTGATGTACGAAATTTTAAACAAGGGATAAGTTCGTAACTTTCCCACATTTCAGACAAGCGCGTCCCAAAGTTTGAGTTCCCCCCTCCCCCTCCATTTCCCCATTCATACACCGTCGGCGACATGACAACCTCCCCACTCCGGCCAGCCTCCTCCGTCCGCCACCCCATCCTCCACCTTGCCGAAGCCACTACCCCTACTCCGTCGGCCACGGCAAGAGATGGACGTCTCTTATCCACGGCGTCGGACTAGGATCCTTTCATCGCATCATCTCGCTTCATCAGCGTCGTCGTCCAGCTTGCCATTGCCGCTCCTACGACCGCCTCGTCCATGGCAACCGATTTATCCCCCGACACGGCTATCTTCCATCTAAAGTCCTCTTCCCCGCTGCCGACAGACATTGCACCCGCAGCACCCTCAACATATCAGCGGGGGCCTACACGGCGTCGCAAGAGAGGTGGTACTCTTCCATATGTGCTTAAGTTATCGATCTCACCCAGAAAATAGATTGTAAATTGTTTACTATACTTTTCTTGTTCGTACCAAATCGTAGTGGCTAGTTGAAAGCAAACCTTGGTTGCGAAGTAGCTTTGTCTGGTTTGCACCTTCAGATTCTCCATGGCACGATCACTATACTCGTAAAGCTTATGGTTTCACTACAAAAAAAGACACTTCCGTGATGATAAGTGTTTGTCATAGTAGGTCACGTTTTCTGTCATGCATGTACATCCATGACGATTTTATGACAGAATCAAGATAGTCATACCTGTGCTGTTGTAGAAGTGTTTCCATGACATTACCAAAATTATCATCACGGATGTGTCCACTTCCATGCTGATAAATCACGTGTGATGGAAGTGCTTTCGTCAAGGGTGACCAACACGTGGCATCCACCGTAACGGGTCGCCGTTAAGCTATCGGGTCCGGTTTTGGATCCGATAACCCGCTAACAGCTCGGACCAATGATGATTTTCCACGTGTAAAATTCTCATTGGCCGGAGGAAACGTGTGTTGGCTCACTGTTGGGATAGATGTCATCCATTCACTGGACAAGAGGCGCCTATGATACGACGACACGTGGCACGACCCAACAGAGGCCCATTCTGATGAAAAGGCGGCCCATTCCGATGAAAAGGCGGCCCATTTAACTTGGTCAAAAGGTAAGGGGCCGGCCCATGGAAAGCCTGTTCCTATATAGCCCATTTACGGCCCGCTAACTCATGGCTCGTTACGGCCTTCGGAATTAAGCCCAGTAGCTTCATTTGGGCCGTCCAATATGATTCCAGCCCATTGTAACTTCTGGCCCATGTACGGCCCATAATGTCTTTCGGCCCATACGAGGACATTTGTAACTCTTGGCCCATTAATGGCCCGCGGTGAATCTGGCCCGCAATGTACCCCTTTATACCCATTAAAGGCCCATTATTTATTTGGGTCGTTTCCAACTCGTGTTATCTTTCGGCCTTCTCAGGGCCCATTTATTCTTGGGCTCATTTCCAGCATTCGGTTACTTATGGCCCATTATTGGCATTTTCTGCTTGTGGGCCAAATTTAGCCCGCGGTTACAATCGACCCGTTTGCAGCCCGTTAATCCGTTGGGCCATTTTCATAGCATCATCCAATATGTTAGATTAATGATGGCCCGTTATTGTTGGCCCATGAACTGACGATTCCAAATCTAGCCCGTTTACAGCCCATAATGCGACCTATTATTGGCCCATGTTTGGCCTATCGATCATACGACATGTAGAAGGCCCATTGTTTCTACGACCCATAGAAGGCCCATTGTTTCTACGGCCCATAGGAGGCCCATGGTAACTATAGTAAATATGTAGCCCATGGTTATTGTGGCCTAGTTTTAAAAAATAGGTTATTGTGGCCACTAGCAAACCGTGGAAAAAGAACTGCACTGACTACAAGCAAACAAATAAACAAGACAACAAGGAACTAAATAAGCAAGAAACTAATGCTAGGCTATCACGACTATTACACATATTACATCCACTGGGCATCAAAGTTCGCTACCAGTGCAAATATAGGGACCAAACAACATATAACATACACTGGTCGTCAAAGTTGGCGACCAGTGCAAATAAACGTTGTAGCAAAACAAGTCCAGAACTGAAACCACTTCAGAAGAGCTCAAGAAACAATATCCTGGGTACCCATAATGCTGGCAAGATTCTTAGCAAGCTTATTAAATTTGTGTTGTTTGGCGCTTAAATCCTCCAGCGCTTGCTGCTGCACCAGAAAGTATGCATATGAATTATGCAGGGACTTCCTCAGTCCTTCAGCTTCCTGTGGCAGCACATCTGATCGATGTCTTTAAACTTTAAGCTGAGACTCAAGAAGATGAACTGATTCAGGTAGCAAGTTCGAAGAGCTTGTGCCAGTAGTAGTGGCCAGTAACTCGAACACTACATCAAGACAGGACTTCTGGGTTTTTTCACTATCGTCAAGGTAGTTTTTATTAGCTTTCTTGGAGACCAACAGGGATGTCTCACTATCTTGAACCTTATCTGCATTACTTCATTTACCATTGCATAATGGGGTACTGTTCTTCAATATTTTATCCGCATTCTATAAGAGAAACAAGCAGACACATCACAGATTTACCATGTTGTATATGAAACTCATTTTGGTAAATCGGTTCAATAGTAAAGTGCATAGGATAACAACATGAAACAAACATGTATCTATCTACCATGGTCACTTTATTGTCTATATCATTCTAGTTTTTGTTGCCAAATCAAGATAGAGACACAGTTCAAATAATATTTGTTCAAGACAAAGCAGAATAGACATAATATAAGTGCGGGAGACTATAGAGCAATAACAACAATTGTAATGTCATGACATGAGAACATAACTGTTTATTCAATTGAAACTGAAATCAACATAGAGAAAGTTACAACAGCAAACCAGTTAAAGAAACAGGTTTAAAACATACCTGTTGCGCCATTGGAGTTTCAATTTCATCCTTCAAATTTGAAAATAGTTGGTCTGAGTAAATACAGTGAAGCAACAGCAAAGGAGTACGAACCATAGCTACAGAACCTGACCTGAGAACAATTCTTCTTCTCCTTTAAGTGTTGAGTTGGGATTCGGAGTGGTGGTCCTCATGCTCGTCACTGCAGTTCCCTTGCTAACTTCTCGTGTTTGGGTGCTCTATGGTGGAGACGGTGCTGTGTCAACTGGAATTGGGTTACTATCTACTAGGGTTGGGGTTAGAAGGGGTGTAGCTGGTTCTCTGTCCAACTAGGTAGGGGTACAATCTGCGAGAGTCTGGGTTATGTGTGGTGGGGCTGGTTCTTGGGCAAGTACAACTGTGGTTCTATCTGCATCAACTGGTAGCACTATCTTTACTGAGGACCGTGTGGTTACTCCCTTAGATACTGCCATCACCCTCTCCAATTCAAATGGCTGATAAACAAGAAAAGTAATTGAATGTACAGACATTGTATGATAGACAGGTGCAATGGATAGTGGGGAATAAAAGAAAGGCATGAAATAATTCACATTTATGTTGTCTAACCAAACAGGATAGCATGACACAATTTCACATATATGATGGCTAACTAAACAGGATAACATGACACAATTTGACATTATGATGGCTAACTAAAAAAGATGGAAAGACATAGTTCAAAATATGATGACTATGTAAACAGGATGACATGATATAACTATATAATGTGTTTATTAAATAGGTTGGTATGCCATAATTCACATACATGCCGCCTATGGAAACATGATACCATGATATAATTCCCGGATAGAATGACATAATTCAAAATATGATGACTGTAAACACTAAACAGGATGAGATGATAGAACTATATGATGTCTTTATTAAATGGGTTGCCATGCCATAATTCAGATAGATGCTGTGTATGTAAACATGATGGCATGATATAATTCAAATATATGATTTATATAGTAAGCAAGTAAGTAGATGGCAATCAATATAGGATGTAAAAACTAAGCAATGCCAGACAACATGCATGACATGGGTAATATAACCCTGCCAAGTTTGAGCATAGACCTCAGGGGGGAAATAGGACTGGTCATCAGTCTTTGAATCCTCCTCTGAGGAGCTCTCTGTATCCAGCAAGATGTCTGCTTCAGCAGGTAGCATTGTCTGCTCCGAATACCTTGTTTTCACTCCAGATACTTCCATCACTGCTTCAAATGGCTGATGCACAGGAAGAGTAGTTGAATATACAAACATTGTCGACAAATGGAACACGTAATACAAAAAATGATAGCATGATATAATTCACATACATGATGATTGGCTCAACAGCATGGCATTGCATAATTCACATATATAATGCCTTTGCAACAAGATAGCATTGCATAATTCACATATATAATGTCTTGCAACAAGATGGCAATGCATAATTCACAAATATGGTAATTATACACTAAATAGGTGGCATTCACACAAAGCATGTCTAAACTAATCAAATGACATAGCAATGCAAGACACCATACGCACGATATGAGCAACATAATCCTGCC
>NC_041386.1:423992375-424006308 GCF_002162155.2 Triticum dicoccoides | reverse complement strand
ATAGTCTGCTCTGGAGACCTTGTTTTCACTCCAGAATTTTCCATCACTGAGTCAAATGGCTGATGCACACGAAGAGTAGTTGAATGTACTAACATTGTTGACAAATGTAATACGTAACAGAAAAAAGGATGGCCTGATATGATTCACATATAAGATGACTGGCTAAGCAAGATGGCATTGCAAAATTCACATATATGATGCCTGGCTAAACAAGATGGTGTTGCATAATTCACATAAACGATGAATAAACTAAACAGATGGCATTCACACAAAGCATGTCTAAACTAAGCAGTTGACATATTTGATGTATAAAGTAAGCAATGCAAGGCACCATATGCATGATATAAACAACATCAGCATGCCAAGGTAGAGCGAAGACCTCAGGGGGTAAATAGGAGTGGTCTTCTCCTTCTGAATCCCCCTCAGACCAGATATCTTCCTCCCGATTACAATCCGAAATGGGTGGAGGGGCTGCCTTTGCGCCTACCATGGAGTGACGTCTGCATGAAATTTTATTGCCACGCAAGGCTCGTCTCTTTTGCTCTACATGTTCAGTTCCATTGTGTACAATAACTGACATGCATAGGAATAAAACATAGTGAGATTATGCAAGGAGTGCATGCATAAATCCAGAGTGATGGTAGCAACCTGTGGATAGACCCAAAACCAATGATAGCGGGCAGATAATGGCTTCACTTAAAAAATACAGATAATCGCTTCTTTACTGTTTGTTTCCCACCCAACATGAAACTCATAGTAGACACCAGAGATTAACCAGATAGTAGATGGATACTATTGATTGCGGCCCTGATATGTACCCCACAACCATTTAAAAACTCAAGTTTGACCATTAGTTTGGAGCTGACTCAGACTCTAATCGGTGAACATGACGATAAAGTAGCATGTAATATTAAGCTATGCATAACGTAAGCAGACATGAAAGAGTGCGACCTCTCTTGCGGACCCGTGTAGTCCTCGAGGTCATCTACTCGGTTGATGATGGTAATGCAGTTGTCATGGCTGCTGGCAGCAGGGAAGAAGATCTGAGGCGGCGAATGATAGTCTGGAGGCCGGATCCCTGCTGTGATGGACCCTTCTCTCTTTGGAGCAGCTGAGCTTGGGTGGACGACGGTGCAGCAGGAGCGGGGCAAACCACACAAGGTTCTCTTTGACAACTATCTATAAGAGAAGTAATTTTGTAAGGGCTCGTTTGAATTGGAGGATTCTAACAACGCAGGGATAGGAAATATATAGTAATAGGATAGGACTGCATGTGCAAAACAGAGAATTTAAAAACACAAGATTTCTGCCAATCTGGGTGTTTGGTTCACAAGAATTGGAAGATCACAGGATGCAAAGAAGCATGGTGAGATTAAGTCAAACCATAAGAAAATGTACGGTTATAATGCTATTATGCTACTATATCTTAGTCTTGTGCTTCATGAATAGGAATTTGAAAAGGAGGACTGGTGGAAATTAAAATCCGTACGGTTTTTGTTTCAAGGAGACACTAAAGGAAAAAAATCCTATAGTTTTCCTTTGCTCCATTCCTTTGAACCAAATGCATGAATAGTAGTACCATAGGAAACTTTCCAATTCCTATGTTTTTCCTTCACTTTTCCTTTCAAGCATTGGCGATTCTAGTAGGCAGGCTTGAGCAAGGAAACACTACACTCAAAAAATGTTTTTGTGCTACTTGCCTACTTCTACTACTTTGGACCCAGGCCACTGCCCTACTAGCTCAGCTCCCAGGCCCATGAACAAGTGCACAGCTCGAACACGCAGAGATAAATAATGATGGCGTTCAAGAGAGTCCATCAAGGATAGCTAAGTTGCTTGGTACCTCACTGCTTGTCATATAGTAGGAGAAACTAATCGTATTTCATGTTGCTGCGTGTCTTCAGTGGATAATATATATAACATGTAGAGTAAAAAAGAGATGCAACAAGTGTACAACCTCTTTAGTGAAGCCTCTGCCTCTCTCTCTCTGTGTCCCAACCTATTTCCCGTCCTTCAGTTATGTATGTATGTCGACCCATCTCCCTCAACACATAGCTGGGTCTCTCCTTCTCAACACATATACGAGTCGTTCTACCTCTCTAGTTAGGCCTCTGCCTCCCTCCTTCCCCCACCCCACCCCCACAAACACCGATACATCGAGCGCTCTAGTCATGTCTCCCTACCACACACAAACTTGCCCTGTGCCCTCTGACATTCTGGTAGGTCAGTCGCCCTATATCTTTGACTTGCACACACACACACACACACACACACACCCACCCACTTGATCCTCTCTTCGACTCTATCAATATCTATGACCCCTCCCTCTCTTCTTGTAGATCGCCCCGTCTGGCCCTCTCTATATGATATGGATATGCCTCTATTTCACACACATTGCATGCAAAATTTTGTTTGAGATGTCATCGACACATATTCCCACAAATACATTCACGAAATCACCCCCCAAAACAAAAAAAAAACATTCACGAATGCACACGCCATCTGTCTAGGTTTGTATCTCTCTCACACACACCCACGTAGGTGGGGGATGTGCACGAAGAGAAGAGGTGCATGCACGGCGCACATACTCCCGTCTCTTTCCCAACCACACCCGTGCGGGT
This sequence comes from Triticum dicoccoides, assembly GCF_002162155.2. NCBI lineage: Eukaryota > Viridiplantae > Streptophyta > Magnoliopsida > Poales > Poaceae > Triticum > Triticum dicoccoides. Next base: position 424,003,687 of record NC_041386.1, on the reverse strand, counting down.
ACACGGTGGAGCTCATTTCTATACGAAAAGGAAGCCCACGTGGTAATTTGACACGTGTACTGGTTGTCCACTTGATGGAGGATCGTCTACCACGGGTGAACAAACAATTTGCTACTTGACGCGTTATGTTAAAAAAGAGGCAAACCATGTGGGGCCTACCTTAGAGGTAAGGCTCTATACACTGGAGTACTTTTCATGTGTCCTGTCAACTCGCAGAACAAGGAGAAGCTTGCTTAGTATGCCGTCTCCCCTGCCTAGGGGCGCGGTGGCTCGTAGTATGAGGTGAAGCTTGCTTACTAGTATGCCTTTACGCACGCTCCCTCGCCCATGCGCGCGATGGCTCGCAGGAGGAGGAGAAAATTTTACTACTCCCTTTGTTTACTCCTCGTCCTTACCTTGGTTAGAGATATTATCATATTGTTTGGAATATATGTCCTTTAGTAGATTTCAATATGAACTACTAGTACATACTCCAAACACTGATGTATATAGACGTATTTTAGAGTGTTGATTCACTCATTTTGCTCCGTATGCAGTCCATATTGAAACAGACGTAATAGTACGCACTCTCCCTCGCCCCTCGACCCTCGCCCACATGGTGGATGTGTAGCAATTCATTCAGTCTCATATAGCCAAAATGATTTATACTGCAGTACCATTATTGCTCGACTTCACGAAGAGGCGAAGAGCCAATCGCCAGGTTAATATTTTGGAGATGCCAAGCACAAGGTTTATAGGAGAACATGTAGTAGGTGCCCCGTCATATATAAATAATTTTTTTTTCTTCAGTGGCACGTACGCAATATAAATAGGTTCATATGGAGAGAAAAGGAAACCGCTCCACTATGTACATAGGCAGGACGAGCCTACACGGTTGCTTGCTCAGGTTGCTCTCTTCAGTCTTCACACTCTCTCGCACAAAACGACTATGGCCACATCTCTAACATCCCGGCAGATCACGTCCGCCGGGGGAAGGGGTGGATTTTTTTAGTGTAAATGCGGTCGTTGTCGCCGATGGCGAAAACCCACCGTCGGCAGGTCCCGATCAGGGGTCCCCGCTGTTCTCTCTCACAAAGCCAGTGAGGTTGCCTTCGTCCATTGCTCTCTGCTACGACGTGGGTAGTTTCCTCCTCACGCCGTCCTCCTCTAGGTTGAGCTATGTACCGACATCCCTTAGTGTCGGATCATGGGTTCCGGCAAAACCCTTAAGGTTCGAACACTAGGGTGCGCGCGAAGATCTCCCCCTACCAATCCACGTCCTATCTCTGCTAAGATCTCAAGCGCTAACTTGACGAACTCGCAACACAAAGGACACAAGATTATACTGTTTCGGGCCACCGTTGTGGTGTAATACCCTACTCCAGTGTGGTGTGGTGGATTGCCTCTTAGGCTAAGGATGAAAAGTACAATGGGAAGAACAGCCTCCTAAGGAAAGGTGTTCTTGTCCTTGGTGGACTTGTGGTTGTTTAGATCGATCTCCCTGCTATAGTGGTGGCTAGTCTTATTTATAGAGGCCCTAGTCCTCTCCCCAGATATTGAGCAGGAAGGTAGCCAACAACTGCCAATTTGAAAGGGGACAGCTAGTATAACTTATCCTGACAAAAGCAGTCTTCGCCTGCAAAAGGCTCTGGTGGTGACACCGTCTTGGGCTCCACGGTGACCTATGTCTTGCTGTCCCCCCTGCTCTTGGTCTTGTTGCACTGAAATGGAAACCTTTGCTTGATGCCTCGGTACTCCGCGCATGCGCCTACTTCCTTAGAACCAAAAAGGTAACAAGGACACTATGCGCGCTGGCGCCCGCCTGCCCTTGGTCATCACAACTTATGTCACTAGAACCTCGCGAGGTTTGCCTACCCTTGATCTCTCCGCCCCCCCGCGAGCCAGCTTGGTGATGCCACTCCTGAGGAGGCCTTGTGTTGTCTGCCTCGCGGTGCTTGGCTCCTCGCGAGGGTCTTGGATCCTTGCTGGTGAAGATGGGCCATACAGGCCTGCTCGCAGGGCCACGCCATGGGACGCAGGCAGGCAAGTCAAGGGACCCCCATTCCCAGAACACCGAAAGTAGACCCCGGGCCCAAGGCGTGCTCGGGCTTGGCTTCGAGGCGAAGCCAAAGGGGCAAGTGCGGAGCGCTGCAGGCCCCAATAGCCTGCGGCCTTGGTCGACGCGTGGCGGTTGATTGGACGTGGGCGTCTCCGCTTCCCCATGCTGCCTCGGCTACTGCCCGACTTGACAAGTCCCTACTGCACACAAGGAAAAACCATCATTATTACCTTAGATCGTGGAGGCCAGCGGTTGGCCTCCCCTTCGCTATAAATGGTAGGGGCGGAGCCCCCGTCGCCCATCTCTTCCCTTTCCGCTTGCATCTTGCTCTTTGCTCCATCGCCAGTTGCAACACCAATGGCGCCATCAAAGAGGTTTTCCACCGCGGAGAAAGGGAAGGCCCCTCGCGAGGGGCCCATTTCTCCGGCGCCCAAGCGTGGATGCGGCCGTCCCCGAAAGCACTCCACGACCCCCGCCGCGGCCCGTGCAGCCGTGGCGGTGCCGCTTCGCGTGGCAGGGGCCGCTCCGGTCGTGGTGGTCCTGTCGATGAAGGGAGACGTGCCGTGGTCTCGCTGCCTCCCCGGCCGCGCTTCCACTCGGCGGAGGTGCTGCCGGAGTTTGGCATCTGTTCGGAGAACCCGGTCGGCAATTGGCTTCAGCTCCCGCGTTTCTTCGCCGACGAGCTGCCAGCCTCTGGTCGAGGTGGGCTCTGGTTGCAGGCGGACGACTGCTGCAATAGGGCTTCCTGGGTCGCGGTCGCGGTTTCTGTTGTGTGCCGCCGGGGCAGGCGTTGCACCCTCCACTTCAAGTATTACGGTGACACGACCCTCTATGTGAGGGTGTTTGGGGAAGATGGTCGCCGTGTCGGGTGCTGCCCCGAGGTCAACGACGGCGAGGAGGTGTTTGGCCTTGGCGATGGTCATGATGAGGATGAGGGCGAACCTGCCCTTGGGGCCGACCATGTCTTGTCCAGCTACGGCGGCTCTTCCTCCTGCGACAGCCCCAACAGCGGTGTTTATGACCAGCCGCCGCGCCTGCTTTGAGTGCGGCAGTGGGTCATCTCGTCGCCGCGCCTCCATGAAGTGAGAGGAGGGTCCGGTTGAGCTCAGGACGGTGCCGGGTGCCTGCCCCGTGAACCGCTGTAGGGGAATACGACACTTTTATTTTGTTCTTCCTTTCCTTCCTGCATAAAAAAGAAACCAGAATGGGCCCTAGAGGGGCGTGCATCGAACTATGATCTCAGTCACTATGCTATGTTTGTTGCTCCTGTCCTGTGTCGCAACTTTCGTCGTTCTACGTATGGATAACTTAGCTTGACTTGTTTGGAGTAGCCTCCTCCTCACGAGGCGCTTGCTTGCTTCCCAGTGCCTATGGAGGCTTCCTTGACCTGATAGGCCCTTAGGAACTGCAAAAAAATTCGTTAAGAGGTTTATCATTCTCCCGATGCTTGGTTGCGGGCGCCACTGGCCTTGACCCAGCACTTCGTATCGCGGTACCCGAGGGGCACGGATTGAGAGAGAGAGAGGTGCGCCAACTTGTGTGCTCAAACGAGGGTACCTCGCGAAAAACAGAAGAAGGAAGCTCACGAAGGTACCTGTTCAGCCCCCTTGCAAGGAACGCGCGAGAGAGAGTACATGCTGACCAAAGAAATGAAGGCAGAACCAGAGGTAGAAAGCGAAAGGGAGAGACCAGCAAGAGACACCAGAAAGCAAATTTCAATTAAAGAGGGGCAAGCCAACTTCGGAAAGCAAATGAAAAGCCGCGTCTGGTACCTAGTCTAGTCTTCGACGTCTTCTCACTAGCGCGGAGCTAAGTGCTACCACTAAGACATGGGAGGGAGCCCCCGAGGCCCAAGGGCGGCACTCCTGAGACTACGGGGCGTGCACAACCCCACTCATTATTACGTGAGAGTGTCACGGGCGGCGATCTTCACAGGTGCTGGCCCTTCTTCGCAGGTGCTGGGCCTTTCTTCACGGGTGTCGGGCCGTCTTTACAGGCGCAAGGCCTTTCTTCAGGGGTAGAACTTCTGGAGGTGCTGAATGTTCCATGCGTTCTGGATGGGTACCCCGTCCTGTGTCTCCAGGTGCACGACGCCAGGCCTGGAGACATGGACGACCTTGAACGGGCCCTCTCACATATGTGAGAGCTTATGCAGCCCTTCCCTAGAGAGGACCCGCCTCAAGACGAGGTCACCCACCTCGAGCATCCTGGAGCGGATGCTGCGACAGTGGTACCACCGCAGCGCCAACTGGTATCTTGCCACCCGTAGTGCTGTTTTGCGGCGACGTTCCTCCCCTAGCACGAGGTCCATCCCTCTCCTCGCGTCCGGCTGCGTTTCATCAAACGCCAGGACCCGTGCGGAGCAATGCCTGGCCTCGTGAGGGAGGACTACTTCCGCTCCGTAGACGAGGAAGAATGGGGTCTCGCCCGTCGGCTTGGTGGCGGTGGTGTGGATGGACCACAACACGGACTGGAGCTCATCCTGCCAGCCCTGCCGTAGGCCTCGAGCTTCTTCTTGAAGGTCCTGGTCTTGAGGCCCCTCAGGACCTCCGCGTTGGCACGTTCGGCCTGGCCATTGCTCCTGGGGTGTGCTACCGAAGCGTAGTAGATCTGTGTTCCAAGGTTAGCACAATATGAATTGAAGAGATTACTAGTGAACTGCGAGCCATTATCGGTGATGATGCGGTTGGGGACCCCAAAACGGCTCACGATGCCCTTGATGAGCTTGACCGCAAAGCTAGCTGGGATGGTGCGGATGGCTTCAACGTCCGCCTACTTAGTGAACTTGTCGATGGCGATGTAGAGGTATCGGTAGCCCCTAGGTGCTCAAGGGAACGGGCCCAGGATATCTAGCCCCCACACTGCAAACAGCCACGAGAGTGGAATGGTCTGGAGGCCCTGAGCTGGCTGATGGATCTGCTTGGCGTGTAATTGGCAGGCCTCGCAGGACTTCACCAGCTCAGCTGCGTCATTGAGTACCATAGGCCAGTAGAATCCGCTGCATAATGCCTTGCCGACGAGGGTTCACGATGATGAATGGTGCCCGCAGTCCCCACCGTGTATGTCGGCTATCAGCTCTTTCCCCTACTCTCTGGAGATACAACACAGTGAAACGTCATTTGGCCACTTCCTGTATAACTCACCGTCCCAGATACAGTATGTTGTGGCATGCCGGGCCACGCACTCCGCATTGTCCTCCTTCTCTGGCAACGTCCCTTGCATCAGGTATTCCTTGAATTCCTTGGTCCAGCATCCCTCCTGGGACTCGAGCGCCAAGACTAGGCGCACTCCCGAGGTCGGGCCACATGCCGAGGCTCCTGTGGCAAGCGGCTATAGGAGTTACTCCTGAGGTTGAGATGTTCTTGAAAGCGGTGGCGTTGCTGATGGCTTGAAGAGCTGCTCCTTGAAGACGCCAGGATCCTGGGGCTGTCGCTTGGATGCTCTTCTGCTGATGTCATCGGCTTCCTTGTTGGTGCCACGGGGCACGTGCTGCAACTCCAGGCCCAGGAATTGTTTCTCCATCTTGCGCACCTCCGCGAGGTATGCTTCCATGTGTTCGTCCCTTGGCTCGTATACCTTTTTGGAGAAGTTGACGAGGAACTGCTAGTCGCCCCTGACGGTGAGATGCTTTACCCCCAGTGCCATTGCAGCTTTCAGGCCGGCTATGAGGCCTTCGTATTCTGCAATGTTGTTGGAGACCTTCTCGCCCTGCTGGAAGAAGAGATGCACGACATAGTAGAGCTTGTCCTGAGTGGGCGAGATGAGTACTGCTCCAGCCCCCGTGCCCTGGTGCGCGAAGGCACCATCGAAATACATGACCTAGCCGTCGGGCGCCTCACTTCCTGGCGAGAGGGACCGGTCTTCACCTACTTCAAGCGTCGGGCGTCTCTCCATTCTGCCACGAAATCAGTGAGTGCGGCTCCCTTGATGACCCTGGTAGTGCGGAACTCCAACTAGAATGCTTGCAACTCGATGTACCACTCAGCGACCCTTCCAGCAGAGTTGGGGCTCCTGAGAACTCTCTCCAATGGGTAGGCTGAGATGACCTTGATGGGGTAGCCTTGAAAGTACTGTTGCAGCTTTCGTGAGGCCACCAGGAGCGCAAGCACGAGCTTCTGAGGCATGGGGTACCGTGCTCTTGCATCCCTTAACACCATGCTGACGAAGTATACCGGGTGCTCGATGGGGGTAGGTGTGCTGATGAGGCTTGCATCTTTCGGAAGCTGGGGTGCCTCCTGAGGTGGTGGAGCCCCCGATGCTTGATCGCTTGCCAAGGCCTTTGGTGGTTCGAGAGTGTCGTCCTGCTGAGCTTGCTCTTTTGCTGTTGTTGCGGCGGCCCTTGTGGTGCCCTCCTGGTCTCGCGTCGTCTCTGTTGGGGGTGTAGCTCGATGCAACGCGCCCTTGGCTTGGTGTTCTTCCTGAACCGCTACTAGGGCCGCGCTGGCAGAGTAGGGAATGGCGGCAAGATAGAGCACTAGGGGCTCGAGAGGCCGCGGCGCCACCATCACTGGGGGGCTAGTCAGGTATCTCTTGAGGTCTTGAAATGCTCGGTCCACCTTCGGGGTCCACTTGAATGGGCCATTCTTCTTCGTCAGCTTGAAGAAGGGTAGGGCTCGCTCTCCCAGCTTGGAAATAAAGCATCCCGATGCAGTCACCCGTCCAGCAAGCTTCTACATTTCCTTGAGGGTCTGTGGTGGACTCATGTCTTCAATGGCCTTGACCTTCTCTGGGTTGGCCTCGATCCCCCTATGGGACACAAGGAAGCCCAGCAGCTTGCCGGAAGGGACGCCAAACATGCACTTCTCCGGGTTGAGCCGCAAGTCCACCTGGCGGAGGCTTTCAAAGGTCTCCTCCAGGTCCTGGATGAAGGTCCTTGCCTCCCGAGACTTCACCATGATGTCGTCGACGTAGGCTTCAGCGTTCCTCTCAAGCTGGCGGCCAAGGCGATGTGCATGAGCAACTGGAAGGTTGCGCCCGTGTTGCGCAGTCCGAAAGGCATGCAGTTGTAGCAGTACACCCCACACGGGGTCAGGAAGGCCGTCTTCTCCACATCTTGTACCACCATCTTTATCTGGTGACATCCTGAGAACGCATCCAGGAAGCACAGCAAGTCGCACTCGGTAGTGGAGTCGACGATCTGGTCGATGCGCGGAAGTAGGAACGGATCTTGGGCGCAAGCCTTGTTGACGTTCGTGAAGTCGACGCACATCCACTCCTTCCCACCTTTCTTGGGGACGACGACGGGGTTTGCCAGCCACTCTAGGTACCGAACCTCGGGAATGACACCCATAGCCTCCAGCTTGCGGGTTTCTTGGACGATGAAAGCTTGCTTCTCCGTGGACTGTCGCCTCACCTTCTGCTTCACGGGGCGTACATTGGGGCACACCTTCAGGTGGTGCTCTATCACCTCTCTTGGGACCCCCACCAGCTGATCAGGCTCCCAAGCGAACACTTCCTTCTTTGCATGCAAGAACTTCACCAACGCCTTCTCCTGATCAGGCTCGAGGTTGGCGCCTATGGTAAAGGTTGCCCCTAAGGACCCGTCCTCCTCGACTGGCACTCGCTTGGTTTCTGCCTTGTCCTGAGTGAAAAACTGCTTCTTCTTGGTTGGTGCGGCTCCCTTGGCCTTGGAGGTGTCTAAGTCGGAGGGTTGCACTACTGCGGCGGTCTTGAGGGTGAGCTTGAGCATCATCAAGGCTTCATTGGCGTCCCCCTTGATGGTGAGGACACATTCGCTTCCCCACATCTTCATGAGGTTGTAAGCCGGATGGGTTGCTGCGATGAACTGGCCTAGAGCTGGGTACCCGAGGATGGCGCTGTATGGGAGGCCGACGTGGGCGATGTCGAAGTCGATGAGCTCGGTGCGGTAGTTGTCGCGCGTGCCAAAGGTGACTGCGAGGCGGATCTGCCCCAGGGGGCGGGCGGAGCCTCCATCGACCCTAAAGAAAGGCTTGCTAGCGTGGAGCCGCTCGAGCGGTACGTGAAGAAGGCTGAAGGCCTCGACGGAGAGCATGTCGAGGCCGGCGCCGCCGTCGATGAGCGTCTTGGTGATGGATAAGTGGCGGATGGTGGGCGTGCAAAGCATTGGGAGCGCACCCGAGCCAACGGTGGAGGCAGGATGATCCCCTGAGTCGATGGTGAGGTCGGCCTCGGGCGCGACCCAGCCCGGCGGAGCCCCCGGGCACCTGGAAACGGCATCGATCTGGCGAAAGAACGGCTTGACGTGACGATCTGAGGGTGGTGCTTGCGAGCCGCCGAGGAGGGCCGCAACCGCGTGGTGTGCCGGTGCCCCGTAGCGCGCAACGAAGAGGCCGCGCAACTCCTCCTAGGATGCCACCATTGATCTGGGGAGGTTGAGAAGACAGGCGCACTGTGCGCCAGTGAGGGCCATGGGAAGCCGGTTGGCCATGACCTTGTCGTCGCCCCCGACCTTAAGGACGGCTTCCTCATACGCCAGCAGGAAAGCCGATGGGTCCGCCGCGCCATCGTAGCTCGGCAGCATCTCCGACTTGAACTTGGGAGGCCACTTCACCTGCCGCAGAGCGGGAGCAAGGGCTCGGAGCCCCTGAGCGCCACACTGGCGCCCGTAGATCCAGCCGACGGGATGGCGCCAGCCATGGAGAATGGGCGCGAAGATGGTGGAGTGTGAATCGACAGAAGAAAAACTTTGGCGCCCCCTATCTGGCGTGCCAAATGTCGAATCACGGGTTCCGGCAAAACCATTAAGGTTCGAACACTAGGGTGCGTGCGAAGATCTCCCCCTACCGATCCATGTCCTAGCTCCGCTAAGATCTCAAGGGCTAACTCGACGAACTCGCAACACAAAGGACACAAGATTTATACTGGTTCGGGCCACCATTGTGGTGTAATACCCTACTCCACTGTGGTGTGGTGGATTGCCTCTTGGGCTAAGAATGAACAGTACAATGGGAAGAACAGCCTCCTGAGAAGAGGTGTTCTTGTGCTTGTGGACTTGTGGTTGTTTGGATCGATCTCCCTGCTATAGTGGTGGCTAGTCCTATTTATAGAGGCCCTGGTCCTCTGCCCAAATATTGAGCGGGAAGGGAGCTAACAACAGCCAATTCGAAAGGGGATATCTAGTACAACTTATCCTGACAAAGGCAGTCTTTGCCTGCAAAAGACTCTGGTGGTGACGCCGTCTTGGGCTCCACGGTGACCTCCGTCTTTCCGTCCCCCTGGTCTTGGTCTTATTGCACTGATATGGAAACCTTTGCTTGACGTCTTCGTACTCCGCGCGTGTGCCTGCTTCCTTAGCACCAAAAAGGAAACAAGGACATTGTGCGCGCTGGCGCCCGCCTGGCCTTGGTCGTCATGGCTTATGTCACTGGAACATCGCGAGGTTTGCCTGGCCTTGATCTCTCCTTCCCTCACGAGCCAGCCTGGTGAGGCCGCTCCTGAGGAGGTCTTGTGTCGTCTGCCTGCGAGGCTTGGCCCCTCACGAGGGTCTTAAGTCCTTACTGGTGAAGATGGGCCGCATGGGCCCGCTCGCAGGGCCATGCCATGGGCCGCAGGCAGGCAAGTCTGGGGACCCCCATTCCTAGAACACCGACACTCAGGTACAAGTCCCTTTACAGCCGGCTTGCACCACTTCTCCCGCTGCCCACATCACTCCATGTGGATATTTCTCTACTTCATTTCCCCGCACATACCTCTAATGGCTTCTACGTACTATTTGTGATGAGTTTATGTCTCATCAACTAGTCCCAGCAATGTTATTCTAATCACGCTTCTTCAATTTCTTTGCCATAGGGATGCTCATCTCGGTTTTGGTGAAACTGCGCAAAATGATCCGATGGTCAAAGGGTTGCAAACTTCGTTTCTTTGGAAGCTCCAATGTTGCAAGCAAATTAAAGCCTGGTTAGGCCTTCTTTGGTTCATAGGATAGGAATTTTATAGGTATAGGAAAATCATAGGAAGTCAGATGATATGCATGTCAATTCCTATAGAGAAAGAGATGCCATTTGGTGCACAGGATAGGATTTTTCCATTGAGTCTAGGCTAATGTTTTTTCCCTCCAAAACGTGAAGGATTGATTCCTATCCTACACAGGAATATGAATCCATTCCTACAAACCAAAGGGCTTCAAAGGAATTTTTCCTTTGCAAATCCTATCCTATAGAATTCCTACAAAAATCCTAGAAACCAAAGGAGGCCTTAGGGTTTACGGTTCAAGGGCTAGGGACTGCATGTATTGTTTTTTCTTTAGCTGTCTCTGTTCCAAAATAAGTGTCAACTTTAGTAGTAGTACAACTTTGTACTAAAGTTTGCATAAAGTTGAGACACTTATTTTGGAACGGAGGGAGTACATATTGGCTATGATTTGTCAATCATTGAGATTCAATAGCATGCATGTTACTCTCCTTTGTATTTGATGAAATGTTGCAACGTTCAACCTTGGACGCAAGATACATGAAACAGAAGCTGGAAGCTTCATAGCATTGTACAAATTTATCTCGCTGATAAATTACAGTACGTACCATACTAGTACTATGTAAAGAGTTAGGTGTCACACGGTGTCCAGAAAAATATGGTGATAGTGTGAGTGTAACACCCCGGATGTAACTTTCCCTATTTGTACTCCAACTCTTGCCGTTTCTGGCGTTAAGTTATATTTATTTCTCGGGTTCGGGTCTGTTTCTCCATGTGTTGTTTTCTTTTTTCATGCATCTCATATCATGTCATCATGTGCATTGCATTTGCATACGTGTTCATCTCATGCATCCGAGCTTTTTCCCCGTTGTCCGTTTTGCATTCCGGCGCTTCGTTCTCCTCCGGTGGCCATTTCTAGCTTTCTTTCGTGTGTGGGGATTAAACATTTCCGGATTGGACCGGGACTTGCCAAGCAGCCTTGGTTTACTACCGGTAGACCGCCTGTCAAGTTTCGTACCATTTGGACTTCGTTTGATACTCCAACGGTTAACCGAGGGACCAAAAAGGCCTCGTGTGTGTTACAGCCCAACACCCCTTCAATTTGGCCCAAAACCCACCAAACTCTGCTCCATGTCCTAGAGCGTTCGATCACGATCGCGTGGCCGAAAACTGCACCTCATTTGGACTCTCCTAGCTCCACTTATGCCTACATATAGACCCCTCCATTTTCGGATCTCTCCCTCTCCCCGAAACCCTAAAAACCTCTCGGCCGCCGCCGGACAACATCCGCGCGAGCCGGACGTGTCCGCCCCGCCGCCTCCAGCCTATCCCGCATCGCCACGTGGCAGCGTGCCCACATCACCGCCGCCTCCCACCGACACGG
>NC_041386.1:423868559-423991930 GCF_002162155.2 Triticum dicoccoides | reverse complement strand
CCGCCGAGCCGCCCACCGCCTCCACGCCGCTCCATCTCCGGCGACCGGGCCATATCCGGCTGCCCCCTCATCGGCCCCGGCCTCTCCCCTCCATCTCCGGCGACCAAGGCGATTCCGGCGAGCTCGGTGAACAGTGCGCTACAGTACCCGGGCGCCAGATCTGGATCTTTGAAACCCTAGGGTTGACTTTTTCTCCCTCTCCCCTAATTTTTATGCCTACTTTGACCTGCCGTAACTTTGCATCCGTAGCTCCGAGTTGGACATATGGTATACAAAATGTTCACCTCGACGAGTACATCATTTCATTCCATTGCATCATTTTCATTCGAGCTCATCTTGATGCCCAAAATGCTCTTAGATGGAGGCTTCATGAGTTAATTGTCAGATCTGCTAGTTCATCTTACACTTTTGTCATTTTTGCCATGATTATTGTGTGCATGCTATGCCTGTGAGTCCTTCATATGTTTTGTTAAGCATTTTGTCTTCTTTCCAGAGGTGCAACTCATGCATTTTTAGGTTGTGTGTGGTGACTTGTGAAAGCTTGCAAAGTGAGGCACCCGGGAAATCTGTTTTCAGAGACCTAGTAGTTTTCACTAAGTCTGGGATTATTTAGTTCATGATGCCATATGTTCAGCTTGTTTCCTAGTGATCCGTGCCTCTTGTGAGGATGATCAGTAAAGGAGTTTTGTTAATCATGTTTTTCTCTATCCATCCATGTCTTTGTTTGCAATATTGGAGCACCATAGCATGAGTCAATCGAGCTCTACTTTTGCTTCGTGGTGAATCTGGGAAGATCGTCAACTCGTTTGCGATTTTGCCAATGTTATTGTAGTTGATCCGTGCATGCCATGCCATTGATCTTGCCATGACTAGCTAGTATTTTGTGCCTTCTTAATGGATGTATGCTTGCCTTGCCATGACTTGCACCGTAGTGAGTGCATCGAGCTCGTTTACATGCCTTCGTGAGTTATATTTCAGCATGTCTCAGTTTTCACTAAGTCTGGAAAACTGATTGTGTTTTAGCTATGTTCGTGTGCCCGTTAGTATATTTTGTGATCCCTTTTGGCCTCAGGTCACTTTGGGACTTTTTTTAAGCTTGTTGAGTAGCTCCATGACATGTTCTTACTTGTCTTAATCAGGTCATGTATCATGTTGTTTTTCTGCTCCGAAGAGGGCTTCGTGATCTGAAATTTCAGACTAGTGTCAATTTCAGTAAGTCTGGAATCTGTTTTGCATTTGCGTTTTTGCCATGCTTGTTTGGACCTCATAGTGGATGAATTGGTCGTGGCTCAGTGCTAGTCTTTTGTTAAGCATCTTGTGTGCATCCCTGCCGTGTATTTTGTTGTCATGTTTGGTGGCTGTAGCATGTTCATTTTGTTGCATTTAGATGCCTACTTGCTGTAAATCGCAGACCGGTGTCATTCTTAAATCGCTTGCCATTTCCAAACCGTAACTCTGATTCCAATGATCTTTATATCGTTTTCAAGCAATTTCATCCCCTCTATCCAGTGGCACACTTGGTTCTCCAAGTTGAGGCCAGGTTCATGCATTTCCTGTCATATCTTGCATTTTGCATCCCGCATCGCATCCCGCATAGCATATCATTATTTCATCATATTGCTTGGTCTTGCACGTGGTTGATTGTATCCTTGTTGCTTGTTTGTCTTGTTGGGTAGAGCCGGGAGACGAGTTCGCTACCGAGGAGCCCGTTGAGTTTGCTTGTGAGGATCCAGTCAACTCTGACAACAGTGCAGGCAAGATGATCATACCCTCGAAATCACTACTATCTTTGCTATGCTAGTTTGCTCGCTCTTGCTATGCCAATGCTTCGATGCCTACCTTTTGCTTGTCAGCCTCCCAATTGCCATGTCAAACCTCTAACCCACCTTGTCCTAGCAAACCGTTGATTGGCTATGTTACCGCTTTGCTCAGCCCCTCTTATAGCGTTGCTAGTTGCAGGTGAAGATTGGAGGCCGTTCCTTGTTGGAACATCATTTATTTACTTGTTGGGGATATCATTATATTGCCATGTTATCTTAATGCATCTATATACTTGGTAAAGGGTGGAAGGCTCGGCCTCTCGCCTAGTGTTTTGTTCCACTCTTGCCGCCCTAGTTTCCGTCATATCGGTGTTATGTTCCCGGAGTTTGCGTTCCTTACGCGGTTGGGTTATAATGGGAACCCCTTGATATTTCGCCTTGATTAAAGCTTGTCCAGCAATGCCCAACCTTGGTTTTACCATTCACCACCTAGCCTTTTCTTTCCCTTGGGTTCTGCAGACTCAAGGGTCATCTTATTTACCCCCCCGGGCCAGTGCTCCTCTGAGTGTTGGTCCACCTGTCAGCTGCCGGTGGCCACCAGGGGCAACTCTGGGCTGGCCTACCCGTACCTAAGACAATCTGAGTGTGCCCTGAGAAATAGATATGTGCAGCTCCTATCGGGATTTGTCGGCACATTCGGGCGGTGTTGCTGGTCTTGTTTTAACCTGTCGAAGTGTCTTGAGTTACCGAGATATCGAGTCTGATCGGAACGTCTTGGGAGGAGGTCTATTCCTTCGTGAGAGCTTGTCATGGGCTAAGTTGGGACCCCCTGCAGGGATTGAACTTTCGAAAGCCATGCCCGCGGTTATGGGCAGATGGGAATTTGTTAATGTCCGGTTGTAGATAACTTGAACCCTAATTAATTAAAATGAATCAACTGAGTGTGTTACCGTGATGGCCTCTTCTCGGCGGAGTCCGGGAAGTGGACACGGTGTTGGAGTAATGTTTGCGCAGGTTGCCTTCTAGCTTCTCACTCGCACTTTGCCTCCTCTTCTCGCTCTCTTTTGCGAATAAGATAGCCACCATATATGCTAGTCGCTTGCTGCAGCTCCACACATAATTGCATTACCCTTCCTATAAGCTTAAATAGTCTTGATCGCGAGGGTGCGAGATTGCTGAGTCCCTGTGGCTCACAGATACTATAACTCCAGATGCAGGTCCAGGTGATTCTGCTCCAGGTGACGAGTACGAGCTCAAGTGGGAGTTCGACGAGGACTCTCAACGTTATTATGTTTCCTTTCCCGATGATCAGTAGTGGTGCCTAGTTGGGGTTTGATTCAGGGCCTTGTCGCATGTTGGGTTTTCTTCTATTTTGGTGCCGTAGTCGGGCCATGAGTGTTTGTATGATGGATGTTATTTATGTACTCTGATGTGACGTGGCGAGTGTAAGCCAACTATGTATCTCCCCTTTTATTATATATATTACATGGGATGTTGTGATGATTGCCTGATTTGCGACATTGCTTTCAATGCGGTTATGTCTCTAAGTCGTGCCTCGACACGTGGGAGCTATCGCCGCATCGAGGGCGTTACAAGTTGGTATCAGAGCCTTCCCCGACCTTAGGAGCCCCATTGCTTGATCGTTTTTAGCAACCGAGTTGTGTCTAGAAAAATGTTTTGAGTCTTTAGGAATTATATATCGGAGAGTCTAGGAATTCTTTTTACTTCCCAGTCTCCTCATCGCTCTGGTAAGGCATCCTGACGTAGAGTTTTGACTCTTCTCTTCTCAAATTTCACTAATTTTTTTTTAGGATCACGCGAGTATCTTGGAATCGTTCCGATGGCTTATGATGAGAACATTGTCTTGGTGCCTCCTGTCAGGGGTTTAGTGGAAGTGTCCCAGGGAGTTGAGCTCTGAGGTGTTGTCATCATAATTTTATTGTTGCAATTCTGGAATACTTGAGATATGTTCGCCGACATCGAAAATCTCTTTTATGCAGTTCGTTGGTGAGATAACCTCGACGCCACCCAGTACTGGGGCGGGAGTTCGGGAGTATCGCCATAACTTGTATAACAGATGCTTTTCGAAGGTTGAGGTAGATGGTTTCCGAAGTTTTCTTGGTTATGTGTTGAAGGATGGATACAGCTGGATGTAGGATTTGCTAGTTTGGGTGAGATATTATGCTTCCCCTGTATCCCCAACACCTGATTGCATAACCGGAAAAGTTCGGGAGTTTCATAGGTGGGAATTCTAGTAGCTCTAGTTCTTCTTCCATGGATATTGGTTTGAGATTGGGATTTCTTATCGATTATTCGTTCTTGATCCGTACCTTGTTGATTTATTTCTCTACCTTAATTCCACGTGGCTTCTCAATTTATGGATATGTGACCATTTGAAGAGGAATGCATTCGTTCATTTTGTTCGGATGTGAAGACTATATGTTGCAATTTTCATTCCATTGGATTCAACTTCAATATTTATCTGTCTATGTGCTAACGGTGGTCAACCTCTTCAGGATGGCTCCTGCTAAAAGCACCAGTCAGAACCAGAATCAAGATCCGCCACCACCTCCACCTCCTCCAGAGGCATGGCAAGCTGTGATGGCCGCAACCAATGCAAACACACAGCTGATCATGCAAATTCTCCAAGAGCGCAATCAAGGCAGTCAAGGGAATCAAGGCAACAATCAGAGTCACTTTGCTACACTCAACCAGTTCCTTGCTAACGGGCCAAAGACTTTCAGCAATTGTGTTGAGGCAACCGATGCTGACGATTGGCTCGTGGATCTGTGTAAGCATTTCGAGTGCAGTAACGTCAGGCCTGAGGACTTTGTCAAGTTCGCTTCCTCCCAACTCAAAGATCAAGCTGCAGAATGGTTCCAGCAGTACAAGGATTCCAGAGGTGGACGTGTTATCACTTGGGATGATTTCCGTCGAGATTTCCGAGCTCATCATATTCCGCAGAGCGTGGTTGAAAGCAAGCATGAGGAATTCCGCAATCTGAAGCAAGGCTCTTTGTCTGTCTATGACTACAACAAGTTGTTGCAGAAGCTTGCCTGCTTTGCCAAGCAAGACGTGCCTAATGAGAAGAGCATGATATACCAGTTCAGGGGTGGTCTCAGAGAGGATATTTAGCTCGCTCTTGTTCTCTTTGAGCCCTTGAGATATGATGAGTTCTACAACATGGCACTGAAGCAAGAGGCTGCTCAGTTGAGGTGTGATGCTTCCAGGAAGCGAGTCAGAGATGTTACTCCTTCTTCCTCTACTCAAGTGGCCAAGCAGTAGAAGTTTTGGCTTCCTCCTCCGTTCCGTCAGCCGTATCAGCAGAAGAGCAAAGGTGGCAGTGTTTCTTCCCACCCACCCAACCCTGGCTTTCAAAACAAGACTTCGTCTCAACCTCCAAGATCGAGAGCTCCGTATCACCGTCCGCTTTTAGAGGTCACGTGCAACAAGTGCCAACAGAAGGGTCACTATGCCAACAAGTGTTTCAACCAGAGGCGTCTTCCTCCTCCTCCTCCTGTGAGATCGGCAAGTACAGCTGTGGTCAAGCATAATCCCAAGCATGCCAAGGTCAATTTGATGAATGCAGCACAGGCAGAGGACTCGTCAGATATGATCATGGGTAACCTTCCTGTTAATGATATTCCTGCAAAAGTTCTTTTTGACACGGGTGCATCGCATTGTTTCATTTCGAGACCGTTTTCATCTAAGCATGGTTTGCCTTTGCAAATTTTGCCTAGTCCGTTAGCAGTTGTCTCTCCCGGTAAGCGCATGCAGGCTAACTCCATTGCTCCGGATGTTACTATTACTTTGGGTGACTACAAGTTTCTATCTTCTCCAATGGTTCTTGGTGACTCGGATATTGATCTTATTCTTGGAATGGATTGGCTTTCTAAGCACAAGGCTCAGCTTGATTGTGCAGCCAGGCAGATTCAATTGACTCATTCGTCTGAGGATGTAATTGTCTTTGCCGCTCGGGATAATACTATTCGTCTGTTTTCTCTCAATGAGAAGGGTGAATTGGATGCCATCTCGCAAATTCCAGTCGTTTGCGAATATCAAGACGTCTTTTCAGAAGAGCTCCCAGGAATGCCTCCGCACCGGCCAGTTGAATTCGTTATTGAACTTGAGCCTGGCACGGAACCTGTGTGCAAACGTCCTTACAAGCTCGGACCTGAAGAGTTGAAGGAGCTGAAGAAGCAACTCGATGAGCAAGAAAGAATGGGTCTCATCCGGCCTAGTTCTTCTTCGTGGGGTTGTGGTGTTCTTTTTGTGAAGAAGAAGGATGGAACGGACCGACTTTGTGTTGATTACTGTCCGGTGAACAAGAAGACCATCAAGAACAAATACCCACTTCCCAACATCAATGAGCTGTTCGAACAACTCAAAGGTGCCCAAGTATTCTCCAAGCTTGATCTCCGTATGGGTTATCACCAGATTCGCATTTGTGAAGAAGATATTCCCAAGACAGCATTCAGAACAAGCTTTGGTTCATATGAATACACTGTCATGTCTTTTGGCCTCGCCAACGCTCCTCCGACGTTCTCTCGCATGATGAACTTCATCTTCAATGCCTACACCAATGACTTCGTTTTGGTCTATCTTGACGACATTCTGGTTTTCTCCAAGAACAAGGAAGATCATGCCAAGCACTTGCGTTTGGTTCTCGATAAGCTCAGAGAACATCAGTTCTATGCCAAGTTCTCCAAGTGTGAATTTTGGCTCGATGAGGTTCTTTATCTTGGTCATATCGCCAAGGGCATTTCCGTGAATCCTGAGAAGGTGTATGCAATTGTGAATTGGGAACCTCCTCCGAACGTGAAGCAACTCCGCAGTTTTCTCGGTCTCGCAAGCTATTGCCGAAGATTCGTTGAAAACTTTTCCAAGATTACGAAGCCTCTCTCTAATCTTCTCCAGAAGCACGTCAAGTACGTTTGGTCTCCAGAGTGTGATATTGCTTTCAAAACTTTGAAAGAGAAGTTGATCACTGCTCTATTTCTGACTCCGCCTGATGAATCCAAGCCGTACGAGGTCTTTTGTGATGCCTCTCTCCAAGGTCTTGGCACAGTATTGATGCAAGAGAAGAAAGTTATTGCTTATAGATCTCGCCAGTTGAAGCCTAATGAGAAGAACTACCCCACTCATGATCTCGAGTTGGCGGCAGTTGTGCATGCTCTGTTGACTTGGAGACATCTTCTATTGGGAAGAAAAGTGGACATTTTCACTGATCACAAGAGTCTCAAGTACATCTTCACTCAGCCTTATCTCAACCTCAGGCAAACTCGATGGGTCGAAATGATTCAAGAGTATAATCCGAGTATTGAGTATACTCCAAGCAAGCCAATGTGATTGCTGACGCTTTGAGCAGAAAGGCTTACTGCAACAGTCTGATTCTCAAGCCTTATCAACCCGAGCTTTGTGAAGCTTTCCGCAAACTTAATCTGCAAGTTGTTCCTCAAGGTTTCCTCGCCAACCTTCAAGTCTCTCCTATCTTAGAAGACCAGATTCGCCAAGCCCAGCTTCTTGATGCTATGGTGAAAAAGGTGAAGATTGGGATTGCCAAGAGTCAGTCCAAGTACAAGTGCTACCGCCTTGATGACAAGGACACTCTCTTCTTCGAGGATCGTATTGTTGTGCCCAAAGGTGAACTTCGTAAAGTGATCATGAACGAGGCTCACAATTCTCTCCTCTCCATCCACCCTGGGAGCACGAAGATGTATCAGGACCTCAAGCAAAGCTTATTGGTGGACTCGACTGAAGCGCGAGATCTCTCAATTCGTGAATGAATGTGATGTCTGCAGAAGAGTGAAGGCAGAACACCAAAGGCCAGCAGGTCTCCTCCAACCTCTTGCCATTCCAGAATGGAAGTTTGACCACATTGAAATGGACTTCGTGACTGGGTTTCCAAAGTCCAAGCGTGGCAATGATGCTATATTCGTTGTCATCGACAAGCTCACCAAAGTGGCTCACTTTTTGCCTATCAAAGAGTCGATCACTGCAGCTCAATTGGCGGAACTCTATACCTCTCGCATTGTCTCTCTGCACCGTATTCCTCAAGTGATCTCTTCAGACCGTGGCAACATCTTTACCTCGAAGTTTTGGGATTCTTTTCAGAAGGCCATGGGCACTAACATCCGCTTTAGCACTGCTTTCCATCCTCAAACAAGCGGTCAAGTCGAGCGTGTCAACCAGATTCTTGAAGATATGCTCAGGGCTTGTGTGATCTCCTTCGGCATGAAGTGGGAGGATTGTCTTCCTTATGCTGAATTCTCATACAACAACAGTTTTCAAGCAAGTTCGGGCAAGGCCCCTTTTGAAATTCTGTATGGCAGGAAGTGTCGTACCCCTCTCAACTGGTCTGAAACCGGTGAACGTCAGCTGCTGGATAATGACTTAATCACAAAAGCAGAAGAAATGTGCAAAGTCATTCGTGATAACCTCAAAGCAGCCCAATCCCGACAGAAGAGCTACTATGATAGTAAGCACCGTGATTTGGCTTTCGAGATCAGAGATCATGTTTACCTACGTGTCTCTCCTATGAAAGGTACTCGTCGCTTTGGTATCAAAGGGAAGCTTGCCCCTAGATACATGGGACCTTTCAAGATTGTCAGCAAGAGAGGCGACCTCGCCTATCAACTCGAGCTTCCTTCAAACTTTGCGAATGTTCATGACGTGTTCCATGTCTCTCAGCTTCAAAAGTGCTTCAAGACTCCTGACCGCACCGTCAACTTCGAGGACATTGAGATCCAAGAAGATCTTTCTTATCGTGAGCACCCAGTTGCTATTCTCGAAGAGACTGAATGCAAGACTCGCAACAAGTCAATCAAATTTTTTAAAGTCAAGTGGTCACACCATTCCGACCGTGAAGCTACCTGGGAATGCGAGGATCACCTCCGTTCTGAGTACCCGGAGTTCTTTCAGTCCTAGATCTCGGGCCGAGATCTTTTCGTAGTGGTGGAGTGTTGTAACACCCCGGATGTAACTTTCCCTATTTGTACTCCAACTCTTGCCGTTTCCGGTGTTAAGTTATATTTATTTCTCGGCTTCGGGTCTTTGTCTCCGTGTGTTGTTTTCTTTTTTCATGCATCTCATATCATGTCATCATGTGCATTGCATTTGCATACGTGTTCATCTCATGCATCCGAGCTTTTTCCCCGTTATCCGTTTTGCATTCCGGCGCTTCGTTCTCCTCCGGTGGCCATTTCTAGCCTTCTTTCGTGTGTGGGGATTAAACATTTCCGGATTGGACCGAGACTTGCCAAGCGGCCTTGGTTTACTACCGGTAGACCGCCTGTCAAGTTTCGTACCATTTGGACTTCGTTTGATACTCCAACGGTTAACCGAGGGACCGAAAAGGCCTCGTGTGTGTTGCAGCCCAACACCCCTTCAATTTGTCCCAAAACCCACCAAACTCTACTCCATGTCCTAGAGCGTTCGATCACGATCGCATGGCCGAAAACTGCACCTCATTTGGACTCTCCTAGCTCCACTTATGCCTATATATAGACCCCTCCATTTTCGGAGCTCTCCCTCTCCCCGAAACCCTAAAAACCTCTCGCCCGCCACCGGACAACGTCCGTGCGAGCCGGACGTGTCCGCCCCGCCGCCTCCAGCCTATCCCGCATCGCCACGTGGCAGTGAGCCCACATTACCGCCGCCTCCCACCGACGCGGGCCCGCAGGCCCAGCGCCGGCCCGTCCGCCGCCCCCTCACCGGCTCCATCTCCGGCGACCGGGCCGGATCCGGCCGCCCCCTCACCGGCCCCGGCCTCTCCCCTCCATCTCCGGCGACCAAGGCGATTCCGGCGAGCTCGGTGAACAGTGCGCTACAGTACCCGGGCGCCAGATCTGGATCTTTGAAACCCTAGGGTTGACTTTTTCTCCCTCTCCCCTAATTTTTATGCCTAGTTTGACCTGCCGTAACTTTGCATCCGTGTCTCCGATTTGGAGATATAGTATATCAAAATGTTCGCCTCGACAAGTACATCATTTCATTCCATTGCATCATTTTCATTTGAGCTCATCTTGATCCCCAAAATGCTGTTAGAAGGAGGCTTCGTGAGTTAATTGTCAGATCTGCTAGTTCATCTTACACTTTTGTCATTTTTGCCATGATTATTGTGTGCATGCTATGCCTGTGAGTCCTTCATATGTTTTGTTAAGCATTTTGTCTTCTTTCCAGAGGTGCAACTCATGCATTTTTAGGTTGTGTGTGGTGACTTGTGCAAGCTTGTAAAGTGAGGCACCCGGGAAATCTGTTTTCAGAGACTTAGTAGTTTTCACTAAGTCTGGGATTATTTAGTTCATGATGCCATATGTTCAGCTTGTTTCCTAGTGATCCGTGCCTCTTGTGAGGATGATCAGTAAAGGAGTTTTGTTAATCATGTTATGATCTATCCATCCATGTATTTGTTTGCAATATTGGAGCACCATAGCTTGAGTCAATCGAGCTCTACTTTTGCTTCGTGGTGAATCTGGGCAGATCGTCAACTCGTTTGCGATTTTGCCAATGTTATTGTAGTTGATCCGTGCATGCCATGCCATTGATCTTGCCATGACTAGCTAGTATTTTGTGCCTTCTTAATGGATGTATGCTTGCCTTGCCATGACTTGCACCATAGTGAGTGCATCGAGCTCGTTTACATGCCTTCGTGAGTTATATTTCAGCATATCTCAGTTTTCACTAAGTCTGAAAAACTGATTGTGTTTTAGCTATGTTCGTGTGCCCGTTAGTATATTTTGTGATCCCTTTTGGCCTCAGGTCACTTTGGGACTTTTGTTAAGCTTGTTGAGTAGCTCCATGCCATGTTCTTACTTGTCTTAATCAGGTCATGTATCATGTTGTTTTGCTGCTCCGAAGAGGGCTTCGTGATCTGAAATTTCAGACTAGTGTCAATTTCAGTAAGTCTGGAATCTGTTTTGCATTTGCGTTTTTGCCATGCTTGTTTGGACCTCATAATGGATGAATTGGCCGTGGCTCAGTGCTAGTCTTTTGTTAAGCATCTTGTGTGCATCCCTGCCATGTATTTTGTTGTCATGTTTGGTGGCTGTAGCATGTTCATTTCGTTGCATTTAGATGCCTACTTGCTGTAAATCGCAGACCGGTGTCATTCTTAAATCGCTTGCCATTTCCAAACCGTAACTCCGATTCCAATGATCTTTATATCGTTTTCAAGCGATTTCATCCCCTCTATCCAGTGGCACACTTGGTTCTCCAAGTTGAGGCCAGGTTCATGCATTTCCTGTCATATCTTGCATTTTGCATCCCGCATCGCATCCCGCATAGCATATCATTATTTCATCATATTGCTTGGTCTTGCACGTGGTTGATTGTATCCTTGTTGCTTGTTTGTCTTGTTGGGTAGAGCTGGAAAACGAGTTCGCTACCGAGGATCCCATTGAGTTTGCTTGTGAGGATCCAGTCAACTCTAACAACAGTGCAGGCAAGATGATCATACCCTCGAAATCACTACTATCTTTGCTATGCTAGTTTGCTCGCTCTTGCTATGCCAATGCTTCGATGCCTACCTTTTGCTTGTCAGCCTCCGAATTGCCATGTCAAACCTCTAACCCACCTTGTCCTAGCAAACTGTTGATTGGCTATGTTACCGCTTTGCTCAGCCCCTCTTATAGCGTTGCTAGTTGCAGGTGAAGATTGGAGGTCGTTCATTGTTGGAACATCATTTATTTACTTGTTGGGGATATCATTATATTGCCATGTTATCTTAATGCATCTATATACTTGGTAAAGGGTGGAAGGCTCGGCCTCTCGCCTAGTGTTTTGTTCCACTCTTGCCGCCCTAGTTTCCGTCATATCGGTGTTATGTTCCCGGAGTTTGCGTTCCTTACGCAGTTGGGTTATAATGGGAACCCCTTGATATTTCGCCTTGATTAAAGCTTGTCCAGCAATGCCCAACCTTGGTTTTACCATTCGCCACCTAGCCTTTTCTTTCCCTTGGGTTCTGCAGACTCAAGGGTCATCTTATTTACCCTCCCGGGCCAGTGCTCCTCTGAGTGTTGGTCCACCTGTCAGCTGCCGGTGGCCACCAGGGGCAACTCTGTGCTGGCCTACCCATACCTAAGACAATCTGAGTGTGCCCTGAGAAAGAGATATGTGCAGCTCCTATCAGGATTTGTCGGCACATTCGGGCAGTGTTGCTGGTCTTGTTTTAACCTGTCGAAGTGTCTTGAGTTACCGAGATACCGAGTCTGATCGGAACGTCTTGGGAGGAGGTTTATTCCTTCGTTGACCGTGAGAGCTTGTCATGGGCTAAGTTGGGACCCTCCTGCAGGGATTGAACTTTCGAAAGCCGTGCCCGCGGTTATGGGCAGATGGGAATTTGTTAATGTCCGGTTGTAGATAACTTGAACCCTAATTAATTAAAATGAATCAACTGAGTGTGTTACCGTGATGGCCTCTTCTCGGCGGAGTCCGGGAAGTGGACACGATGTTGGAGTAATGTTTGCACAGGTTGCCTTCTAGCTTCTCGCTCGCGCTTTGCCTCCTCTTCTCGCTCTCTTTTGCGAATAAGATAGCCACCATATATGCTAGTCGCTTGCTGCAGCTCCACATATAATTGCCTTACCCTTCCTATAAGCTTAAATAGTCTTGATCGCGAGGGTGCGAGATTGCTGAGTCCCTGTGGCTCACAGATACTATAACTCCAAATGCAGGTCCAGGTGATTCCGCTCCAGGTGACGAGTACGAGCTCAAGTGGGAGTTCGACGAGGACTCTCAGCGTTATTATGTTTCCTTTCCCGATGATCAGTAGTGGTGCCTAGTTGGGGTTTGATTCAGGGCCTTGTCGCATGTTGGGTTTTCTTCTATTTTGGCGCCGTAGTCGGGCCATGAGTGTTTGTATGATGGATGTTATTTATGTACTCTGATGTGACGTGGCGAGTGTAAGCCAACTATGTATCTCCCCTTTTATTATATATATTACATGGGATGTTGTGATGATTGCTTGACTTGCGACATTGCTTTCAATGCGGTTATGTCTCTAAGTCGTGCCTCGACACGTGGGAGCTATAGCCGCATCGAGGGCGTTACAGTGAGGTGGGCCATGTAATCACTGAGCCTGCGTGTTTCACTACTCTCGCACTCCTCCACTATGAATGGAGAAAATTGTAATCTAGTAGTACCACCTTTCGCCGAAAGCGTGGGACATCCATCAGTCCTACCACCTCAATAATAATGACCAATGAGCCGTCAAATCACATAGAACTAGCAGTAAGTTGGACGGATGAAGCAACCATCACTCTTGAATCCATTTCTCCCTTAAACGCACGCGCCAGTGATAGGTCGCGTGCGCTCTGCCCGGGCATGAATGTGGCACTGATTCTTTGGAGCAGCAGTGACCATTTCGGGCGGGAAGCACGCGTGGGCGATGGAGGGGCTTTGGGTGGGCCAGGCTGGTCAGGAGCAGGCGTGGCAGCTGTCCCGCCTGTCCCGACCGGACACCCGGAAATGAGAGGATGCACCGACCCTCGCGGCTAAATTGTATGCTACACACCATCTCTCTGTAGGAGTAGGTTGATGTGTCGCTCTCTCTAACACACACATGTTGTTAAACACACACACACACACACACACCGAGGTAAAATGAGTCTATATCTCAATTAATGAAGACTTGAATGTTACCATCCATATGTTACTACCTACTATGAAAGTAGTAACATAGACTAGTAACATATGCATGTTACTAGTCCAAGTTACTCACCACTATGACCAGCCTAGCAATGTAACCAAACGCTCCTTATTATGTCTTGTTATCTCCCCCGGAAACCCAATGTATGGAGCGCAACTACGCGTTGATGCATGCGAGTTAATACGTGGCCCTGCATGGTAGCTAAAACGACATCTCTTAGTTTTGTTGTGATTTATTGTTGCATTTAGAGACAGAAATCAGGTTTTGATTGGAGGAAGGACCAGTCAAGTTTCTCCTTCTCCTCCAATATGCTTGCACCTCGTTTAAAAAAAATCTGCTTGCACCTTGGTCCCGCTGCACCTTCTAACGTGACTTGTTACACCTAGATGGAGGAGTAGTATGAGATATGGTGGCACACTGACTTAGGTCGAATACAAGTGCCCAAAATTGTGTGCATGTTATAATAAGGATTCACTTAAAATAGTACGTGAGCGAACAGAGGGATCAATTGGACAATGTTCACGAGCAGTAGCGAGATGTGTGAGGTAAGATACACCGCTGGCGCTTTTAATTTTTCTTATTAATTTGTTTGTTTCACCCTCTGACTGGTGGGACCCAACGTACTACGTGGAGAAAAGTAACGTGACTAAGGGTGCATTTTTCTGTACTACCAACACTGCTTTAAATCCCAAAAGACCTTACCACCAAAGCCCCATGACACGATTATGATTTAAATCCCAATGACTCCCACACAAAAAAACACGGCATGCTTGTCACACGAATGCAGGAATGTATTAAAGGTTATCTTCCTACCATTAAACATAACATGTGGGTGGTGTAGCTGGTTAGCCTGTTCGCTCATCAAACTTGAGGTCTCGGTTTCGATAACTACACTTGAGCATAATTTTGTTTTTGTTCGACTTCTTTCTTCCACCCAATGACAAGTAGGCCCCGCATGACAGAGAGAGAAAGTGATCTGGGGCGGTGCCAGGAGGATTCTTTAACTGGTCAAAATAGACGGATACAGAGCTATACGATCTCGTAGTGACCGTATAATCACCTCATCACGTATACGCTACAACCTTGGTGCTTGTTTTCTAGGGTTTGCACTCTTCACACTCTCTCCATTATATATATACACACTGGAGCCTCAGTTCTTGTAGTTGCTATCTTCACACTCTCCCACCCTCTCCAGATCTAAACAAGACTTCGTTGGCCCCTCTCTCTCCCCTCACTGCTGGTCAAAGAGCCGACAGGATCCGTCCACCGGGAAGGGAAGGAGGCTTAATGTTGTCGCCGTCGGCGAGGGAGGGAATCCACTACCAGCAGGTGTTCTCTTTCACCTAGTGGCGGCGCGGGAGGGCCTCCGACCCCTTCTTCCTTGCCGCCTTACATAGTGTGGGCCGAACGGCCTCCGGTCGCCCACCGAACCACACCCCAAGAACTTTAAGGTATAATTTACTTATTCCACATGCATTGCTCTAGCTGCATGTGGGCTTTTTCTGCTTTTGCACTCGAATCTAGGTGTTGGATCAAACAGGAAAGTAGCGAGGAAAGTTGTATAGCATGAATCTAGGACGTGGTTCAAAGAGAAAAGGAAGGGGGAAAGTACTAGTACAGACTGGCTATCCAACACCTATGTTGGTCGAAAAGGGGAAACAATGACTAACACAGTACGCACATCTGTAACGAACTGATCTTTTGTTTTGGGGGACAAGGCCGTAGAATTTGAGCGGGACTAGATTTGCTATGCTCGCATAGGGAAAGGTGTCTAAAGATAACAAAACTGGGACCAACACAAATATGCTCCTTGGTTGTTTTTGTTCTTTGTTGCAACAGACTGTGCATCACCCCTTCATACATCGGTAGATGCACCTAGTGCTGGTGCGTCCATTGTCCCGTGCAACTCTTTAGTTGTTCTTAATCTAAGGCCCTGTTTGGTTAAAAACTCCCTAGTCCCTACCTGCTTGGTTCTAGGGACTAAACATGGACTAAGGTTATTAAATGACATGCTAGAAGACCGTGTTACCCCTAGTAATGAACGAATAGTGACAAGTTGCGATGCGGGGCAGGGGCAACTGTTGGAAAAAGTCCCAAAAAGACTCTCCCTCGGGGTCTTCTTTCCTTAATCCCTAAAAATCCATCATGTTTGGTTAGATGGGACTGACACAGACTTCGTTTAGTCCCTACACCAAAATGTCCATGTAAACAAACACCCTCTAATAATGCTGCTGGAAAATTGATGCAATGCAACAGTTAAAAGCAAATTACATGTTTAACGAATTTTATTGTTAATATAATCTCTTTGTTAATATTAATCAATGCCACCGTTTGAGAAATGGTACTGTCTTGATTTCTTTCCCATTTAGATAAGTTTGATGCTTCTTTTTGTTGGCTTCTGTGTCATCCACCATTATTGACCACTAGTTTTTTCCTTTGCACCTCTGTGTAAATAGGGTTATCTATTTCACCTTGTTGCTATTGTGACCTTTTGTTGCACCGCAAAAAACACTTTTGTTTTAAGAGTATTTTGTGCAGTTCAACTAAAATGTCACACCGACAACGTTGCTTGATTGCTTGATCTTAGTGGAACTGCACAAGAGGAGATCTTACTTCCTATCCGTGTTGGCAAATTTGGTTCAGATCTTCTTCTTGTGAGTTGTTTGAATTCCGCATCATGAGAGGTCAGTACTAGCCTTATTTCACATGATTGTGCACTGTGCTTTCATATGTTGTGCTATTTGTACGCTAATGTTGCTTGATTTTAGGGAACTGCACAAATGGAGACAAGACTTCCAATCTGTATGTGCACCGTAATATCCCATTGAGGTAAGATAAGGATATTTCACAACTGTTGGCCTGTATTTTTCCACTTTCATCTGAAAATTAACATCGTTGTTTAGTGCTATACTTGTGCTCCCTAATTGACATGCCAAATCTTACATTGAAGGCGAAGCTTGTCTGTTATTGAACCAAGTGATGAAGGGGAAGACCAAGCGGAAGAAAAACAAAAATGAACTCCCAGTGTTGTAATGAAGCACTGGAACTGTGATGACACAAGTAATGATATAGTTTTGCATCTTAATTTATTGCTATGGATGGAAGGAGCAATTGTTTTGCCACTGTTTTGATACCACTCTTAATGTTATATGTAATTATCTCTACTTGTGCAAACAGGGATCTTCTTTGAAGATACAATATATTTTAGTGGAACTGCACAAGAAGATGTTGGAAACATTAAACTAATTGAGGATTATATAGTAAGCATGGCAACCATAGTAGATAACAACAGATGGTTCCGGAGAAGTGCTTGATCTGTACGCTCTACACAATAAGCCCCCTGACAAAGGTTGTACTCGCCCATGGAATTCATCCATATGATTGAGCTTTGTCATCTCTACTGGTGTTGTGCTACTGTTTAGATACTGTCATGAGAAAGTGGTATTGTCCTTGAGAAGTGCTTCATCTTTGTTGTTTTAAATATTTCCTTTCCTTTTTTTTGAGCAAACATGGATGCTAGTATTTAGTTGTTCTCTTGTCTTTGCACAACATGATCATCCTTCTCTGAAGAAGAATATGGAGTATGTGAAGTGCGTAGTTCCGATTATGCCAGGATAAAGAAGCCAAGCATCTCTTCTTAAGAAGGGAGCAGTTGAAGGATGGTTACATTATTGCCCATAAGAACAAACTAACTTCAGCTCAGAAGGACTCACGGATCTCCATCTTTGTTGCAGTGATGGCCAGTACAATGTTGTTTTACGATTCCTTCCGGTGAATTCCATTTTTTTAATGTGTGCTCTGCATGGATCATGGAGGTTGATTGTTTAAACTGTCAATTCATAGTACAGTTTGCTTTATACAAGTCACTTTTTGTATTTATGCAAACAGGGGTGCTCAGCTTGATTTCAATGGGAACTTCACAAAATGTTCACGAATACATCGAATATTCTTGAATCATTCATTTCCACCACAAGAAAGGAGGTGCCGATATTTTCAAGGCATTGCAACATATAAAGGCGAAATCATACAAGCTACGCACAAATTTGGTTGATTTTGGTGGAACAGCATAAAAAGAACAGCTGGTTTATTTAGCACAAGGTGCCATGTCAATGTCCGAACTAATGGCAAACCCTGCCCATTCCAGAATCATAGGCATTTGATATTTATGAATGGGAAAACCTTGTCAAAGTTTGCTCATTGATGTACGCAAAACAACACGCGTTTGACATTTTGGAATGGGACAACCTTTTCAAACTTTGCTCATTGATGTTAGCAAGAAGACATGCGTTTGATATTTTTTAATGGGACGCCCTTTGCTGTTAGCAGCATCAATCGATTTTTCTTTATTCTTTAGTTGTGAAGTAAATATTGGCTCTGACATGTGAATCACTGAGATGCATAATCATCGATTGTTTTGAATGTTCTCTATGAATTGGCAGGCCTGTGTGTTGATTGCATTGTCAAGGAACGCTAAATTTTGTACTCCCTCTGTTCCTTTTTACTTCGCATATTAGATTTCTTTCAAGTCAGTTGATTTTACATTGTGAATGTTGATACTTTTTTCTATAAGATTGGTCAAAGTAGAGATACTTTGACTTCAGACAAAACTTATATGCAAACCAAAAAGGACCGGAGTGAGTACATGTGAAACTGCTGCAAACGAGGTGATCACCCTGGGAATAATGCTAGTACATATTGTTTTGCATGTTCATGCAATGGAAGTGATACAAGAATTCAAACAAGTCGAACTAAATTCATTCATACACTGCTGGATTTCATATAAACATACCGGATTTCATTACATTTCATACATCCTTCAACTAAAAAGGGGTGCGCTGGAGGTATAATTAATTAACCATAGCACCTGTCTGCGGCTGAGCCGAACAGAAGCTTCTTCTCTAGCGGACTAAGCTTCCATGACATAACAGCAGGTGTAGTTGCGTCACTTACATGTGGGCCAGATGCCTCTTGGGCCCACATGCCAGTGACCCAACTGCACCTACAGTTAAGTAACTGACACAACGTCCTTCTCCAACATAGCTCTCCTACTGCACGTTGCCGCCAAGAAGCTAATCTACCGTCAATGGTCAAGCCGCCTAGCTTGGCTTCAACCGGAGGTTAGCAACGGTGGCCTTACTTGGACCCGAGCGGCGGCAACCTACCGTGTTCTACTCTTCCTCGTTTTATGCGTGGCGCGGCCTCGTTGGCAGCGGGGCGAGGCCTCGACGGAGCCGGTGATGTCCTCTATCTCGTCGCCAGCAGGGCGGCGCCTCGGCGGAGCAGGGGCAATCCTCCCCCTCGTTGCCGGCAGGGTGGGGCCTCGGCTGAGCCGGCGATGTCCTCTGCCTCGTTGTTGGCGGGGCGGGGCCTCGGTGGAGTAGGGCCTCCACCTCGGTGCCAGCGGGGCGGGGCCTCGGCAGAGCCGACGGTGTCCTCGGCCTCGTTGTTAGCGCCGCGGGGCCTCGGCGGAGTAGGGCCTCCGCCTCGGTGCCGGAGGGGCCTCGGTGGAGCCGGCGGTGTCCTCTGCCTTGTTGTTGGCGCCGCGGGGCCTCGGTGGAGCAGGGCATCATCGACGCCAGTGGAGCGGGGACTCGTCGGAGACGGCATTGTCCTCTACCTTGTCCTCGGTCTCACCAAATAGCGCCTCGCCTGCTTTATCGCCCTCTTTGTAGGCGGCCTCGGCCTCCGCAACCCGCATGCAGTACCGCCAGCGCTCGAGGCGGCCCTCGCAGGAGGAGCGGTATGTGTCGAGCAGTGCCTCCTACTCCGCCCGCTCCGCGGCGATGTGCTCCTCCGCCTGCAGGTGCTCCTGGAGGAGATGGTGGTTGTAGGCGGCGTCGGCCTGCGCCTCTCGGAACTGCTCCTCATGCTTCTACCTCACCGTGTCCATGTATTGGGAACGGGCCTCGCCGATGGTCATGGTGCAATGCACCGGCGAGGATGGTGCGGACGAGGGGGTTGGCGCCGGATCGTCGTCTACCATGTTCTCCATTGGGACATCGTCATCCTCGGGCTGCCTACCGGCCAGGCAGTCGGCAGCAATGGCTGACATCTCCTTGTGGTCCATTGTCCGCCCGTCCCTAAGAGTGCTGGAGCGCGAGGAAGCCATGGTGGGCAGTAGTGGTGTGGACAGGACAAAGGGAACAGAGGCGGATGACTACAGCTATGGCTGGCGCAACAGTTTATATAGCAGTGGCGGGCGGCGGAGGGACGGACGTGTGGCGCCGGAGTAGCTGCCTCGGCAACCGCATATCATTAATGTGCATGGTAGACGGATGGACGGACGACACTTGTGTCATTTGAAGGCGAAGCAATCGCCTGCACCGGGAAGCGGGGCAGGCGGCGCTGACCATTTCGGGAGGTAAGCGAGCGCGGGTGAGGGATGCGGTCTGGGTGGGCCAGGGAAGTCAGCACACGGTTCTAGCAGAAGTGGCCATTGGATGTCCATCCAACGAATGTTGTGCTTCTTCTTCAATCTCGGATATTCTAACTTCACCCGCCCAAAAAATGATTCCTCCCCCTGACATCTGGCGCACACCGTTTTGGAAGCTGACTTGTGGGCCTACTAAGTTGACACGTACCAAGGGGTTTGTCAACTTAGTCAATATAAATAATTCTAGCTGATGTTACCATACGATGTCCATCCAACGGCCGTCGTGCTTCTTCAACCTCTGGTCTTCTTGGTCTAGCTGCCCAAAGCAGCGTCGGTCATGCAGCCTGCTCCTGCCTCCCGTGGTCGGTTGTGCTACCATGGAGGCCTCACCACCCCCTACTACTCCCAACACTGACCAGGCCATCCCTCCACTCACCCACACCCCCTGTTATTATGCTGCGACGACAGCCTCATACCGCAGCCGAACCAGTGAACCCTCGTACTCCTCTCTACATGGGCATCCACTGTCGCGTCTTCCCCGGCCCCGTGTCATCCCCTTCCTAGGCCTCGACGTCATCCACCGCCTTGGTGCTCTCAGCGCGGCGTGGTCAATGTGGTCAACCACCGACTTCCATCGGAAGAGTACTATCCATGGGGAGGCTGACAGCTGGGTCCACAGCTGCAGCAAGGAAATGCCTCCTTATTACGCGGAAAATAATTATTCCTCCACCTGACAGTAGGGACCCACCGGACAAGCCACCATATTTCACGAAAAAATCGTTTCCCCCCTGACTGCTGGGACCCACTAGCTACATCTTTGCACACAAGGAAATGTGTCCATATTACGGGGAAAAATGATTCGCCCCTGACTTCTAGGACCCACCAGCTACATCTTCGCATGCAAGGAAGTGCGTGACAGTCGGGACCCACCTGGTCGAAGTGTACGTAGCGTTGTCATTCTGGCCGCGAACGTGTACGTACATACTGGTAGATCGATCGATCTGCAATGAACCGTGGCCATGCAAGGAAGGGCATGTGTTGTAGTAGAGGCGCGCACGTAGCATGTACACATATGTACAGTGGCCAGGGTGGAAGAAAGAAAATACGGCCACGTACGTACATACCGGTGGGGTCTCGAACGCCTACTCGCGCATACGTACGGCCAGGGCTCATGTACAAGGCTGGGTCAGAACGGAGAAACTGCGTCGTCGTGTTCATGGGGAGGCAACGGAATGCACCATGTTCATCGGGAGGCAACGGAACACGTTCTTTTCATCGGGAACCAACCGGCTTGGATGGAACAGCCGATGGAAACGAGGCCTGGCATACCACAGAACGGAGGAAAGGGCCTTGTGTTCAACCGGCCATGGTCTAAACGGGATCCTGTTCATTGGGAGGGGTCTGGCGTTCCGCAAAACGGAGGAAACGAACTTCTGTTGGAACTCCTATGGTCGAAACGGGGTCCTGTTGACCGGGAGGGGTGCGGTGTACCACAAAACGGAGGAAACAGACTTGTGTTAGAGCGCTACGGTCGAAATAGGGGTGCTGTTCATCGGGAGGGGTGTGGCGTACCGCAAACTAGGACTCCACGGGCTACTGTTCATCTCCACCGTCGACCTCTGTCGATGTCAAAACCGGCGGATCTCGGGTAGGGGTCCCGAACTGTCCGCCTAAGGCGGATGGTAATAGGAGGCAGGGGACACGATGTTTTACCCAGGTTCGGGCCCTCTTGATGGAGGTAAAACCCAATGTCCTGCTTGATTATTCTTGATAAGATGAGTAGTACAAGAGTTGATCTACCACGAGATCAGAGAGGCTAAACCCTAGAAGCTAGCCTATGGTATGACTGTATGTTGTCCTATGGACTAAAAACCTTCGGTTTATATAGACACCGGAGGGGGCTAGGGTTACACAAGGTCGGTTACAAAGGAGGAGATATACATATCCGCATTGCCTAGCTTGCCTTCTACGCCAAGTAGAGTCACATCCGGACATGGGACGAAGTTTTCAATCTTGTATCTTCATGGTCTAACAGTCTGGCCAAAGGATATAATCCGGATGTCCGGATACCCCCTAATCTAGGACTCCCTCAGTAGCCCCCGAAACAGGCTTCAATGACGATGAGTCCGGGGCGCAGTGTTGTCTTCGGCATTGCAAGGCGGGTTCTTCTCCAAATTTCGAACGTTTGTTAAGCAGTGTCCGGTCCCATAAATGTTGAACCTCTTGGCTTCTGTGCCCAATAAGGGCTATGTTCCACGCGTCGAATGAATGCGAGGCGCCAGGGCAATTTTACATGTGCCCCCTAGCCAGATAAATAAATCATCTATTAAAGGGATGGGGATTCTTAGATCCAATCCAGACCATCCTCCCCCAGCGAGAATCCATCAGATTGGCCGACCTTTGCAGCTCCTCCTCCTGCCCCCGTAGCCCTAAGCTCGCTGATTGGGAGAGGTGTTCAGTCCCACACAGTCGATTAGTCGAACTGCAGACTAAGGGATTTCTCCCTCCGGCGGATATGGTGCCCGTCCGAGCCAGGCTCGCCACCTACAATGGAGGGGAGCAATCGGAGAGCTTCCCAGCCCCTCTACAGGGGAGCGGGAATGCCTTGTCCCTTATTTATTGAGGGGACTCAGATTTCCGATTCATCCGTTCCTCCGCGGGCTCCTAGAGTTTTACGGCCTCCAACCGCATAATTTCACCCCTGCTTCCATTTTATACATCGCCGGCTATGTTGCCCTTTGTGAGTTATTCCTGGGCTGTGAGGCTCATTTTGAGTTGTGGAAAAGGTTACTTTGACTCGTCCCTCGCACACAGAAGGGGTCACTTTATCAAGTGGGCGGAGTCGAAATATGGCGCATCGACGAAACCGGATACCTGTCCGGTACTCCGAAGAAGATGTCCAAAGACTGGCCTTCCGAATGGTTTTATATGGAGGACGTCCCCCTTCCGGACCCTATTCAGCGGGGTCTTCTTGAGTTCAGCAATGCTCCTCTGAAGAAATGCCGAAGTTGGTGCCCACGGAGCCCCTAGGAGGAAGACAACAGAGAAGTCCTTTACCTGATGAACCGGATTAAAGCGCTGGCTCAATCAAGATTAATAGTAATCGAGGTTATGTCAATATGCATAATGTGGGGAGTGCAACCACTCCAATATCGAGGGCACCCCTTGTGGTGTTTTAACAAGGAAGATGACGCCACCCATTGCGGGCGTAAGGGTCCGGGCAACGCTGCCGCTTTAGCAAAAATTCTGTCCGAATTGTTCAAGGGAGAGGAAGAGGAGTTCATCCACATCAAGCCACGAGATGGATTCTCCATGTACAACCCTCCAAGCTGGGTGAGTTATATCTCCTTACTCCCATTCTTCCAGCATTCTTTGTTGTAGGTACTCACCTTGCCATTTTGCGGCAGGAACTGCGAAAAGCCATAAGGGAGGTCAGCAGCCCATCTCCACAACCAGAGGACCCTGACTGGGCCCTCGGTACCGGACTTGAAGAAGATCCGGACATATTCGTGGAGCTGATAGACTGACAGTTCTATCAATTAAGCTGTGATGACGCTATGGTGGCCATTACGGCCGACTATCCCGGACTGCTTCCTGCGTCGCATGTAAGAAAAACAAAAAATCCCAACTCCAAAAACTAGGATCCCCTTTTAGACACTTCGCCTACCATATAGATATGGTGTTTTTACAGGGAAGGCATTCGGGACGCCATGCCGAACCCGTAGCAACTCGCCAACAAGAGGCACCGAGGCCGGGCAGGCCAAAAAGGAAGGCGGTCAGGACGGAGACGCCGGGGCAGAAGTATGACAGAAACCCCGCTCCATGGTTGTTGTCTTTCTTGAAATGTATTGACGTCCATGTTTCTTTAATAGAAAAAACGCTCGCCGGAATATGTCTGGTGAGGCTGCCGATCATGCTTCCACCAGTCGGGCTCCAGGACCGGACATAGAGGCGGAAGCCAACATGGGGCGGACGCCGGATAGTCCCCCTACAGAGGATGCGGATAGGCTATCTGCTACACATTCAGAAGTGGAGAGTGCCATGAATCATAGGTGTCGCCGGGCCATACTCTGCGACACTTGCTTCTCACCAGAGGCATTTGAAGCCTTCAATTCTAGAGAGGCGTACCTCCGTGCTGCTCAAAATGGTCTAGCCAGAGCCACAGACCAGTATGTAAAGGATTTACGGGTAAGAAAATCTGACGATTATATGTATTAGTAGCCCCTGAGACTTGAAACAGTTAGCAGAACTAATTTAAGGATCATCTTATTGTGCAAGTTCTTATAGAGAAGAATAGTCGACTGTCACAGGAGCTGGAGGAATGCAAAACCCAACTTCGGGCTGCTGTTGCCGCATTGAAGGAACCTAAAAAGTCCCCAGCTGGTAACATTTCTTTCAAATAATGATAGGTACCATGTAGCGTGTGGCATGGCTGCAGATCTAATAATAGATGTTGAAGATGAATATGGAGGAGCAGCATGGCGTACGACAGCTAAAGGATGGCGGACGCGTGCTGACTGAGGTCAGGCGGGAGAACAACAATCTCCAAGACGCCGATACCAAGCTGAGCGTGGAACTGAAAGATGTTCGAGCCCAGCTTGCAGACTCCGAGAAGGAGAATAAGCGGCTTCGACGCGGCATATTTAGTAAGTGCTTGAACGAACCCTTAATAAAGGGGATGACGAAGAAGCCGGCTAATAGAGTTATGTCTGCAGGTATGCTGACGGGTCGTCCCGCGGAGGAGATGCCCGGGTCTACGAGTGATCTTCTATCCGAGCTCTCACAACTACACGAACAAGTTCAACAGGTGATGCAAGGTATTTCCCAGGCCTTGTGGCCATCCGTCTCCCTGCAAGAAGGCATTGGAGAGCTTGTGGAGAAGCTCAAGGGAGCACGGCGGCACTTCTGATTATGGAAGATATCTGCCTGCCGTCAAGGTGCCAGGGAAGCTTGGGCCATGGTGAAGACGCGATATACCAAGGCTGACCCAAATCACATGGCCGAGGTTGGACCTGTGGGGCCCGACGGGAAAGAGATCCCTGTTAGCTTAGTCTATGGGCAAGTAGAATTTGCCGCAAAGTATTCCCAACAGGATTGTAGGCTAGACCGCCTGTTAGATGGTATAGAATAGGAATTTAGTCAGTCTACATGACTATGTAATTAAAGTGACATGTATAATGCCTACTAGCCGGATTGTAGATCATTTGTCATGGCGGAACTTTTCGGTTAAACCTCGGGACCCGATAGTCCGGAGTGTATCCAAATACCCGCTCGGTTATATAAGAACCGGGGTATGCATGGAGACTAGGCGTAGGGGTCATTAATGGTTGAAAAACAAGTGCCCAACTAGTTATGTTATATTACATGGGTAGTAAGAAACATCTTCCAGGGAGAATAGTTCCGTTAAGGGTTCCTTTCCCTGGGTACGCATGCCCTAAAGTGCATGTCCGGACTACAAGAGGAAACGCAAAAAAGGACATCTGGGGGCATATATGGAAAATAAATAAATAAAAATCGTCTTTTGTTCGCTGGCCGAATATTCCCTTAAGAACGCTAGCTTTCGGCTTCACCCAGTCTGAGGTACACATCCGGCTGACCCGGCAGTAACAATTGCAGAGGTGCTCCCCTTATGCCCTAGCCGAATTAACGGGAACGTAGGGAATAAATACAAGAGCCAGGCAACCCATCTTGGCCAAAACTTAAGTCATATCGATGCATATAGTGGCGGAGAAAAGGTACATGCGGAAGAATAACACATGTGCGGGGCGTGAAGCCCAGATAGATAATTAAGCTTCTGTGTATGAAGCCGCCAGGTATAATGAGCGCGGTTAGCGCATCTATAATGTGCAGCCCTTGAAGGCTTAGATAAAGAGTAAAAGAAAGAAAGAGAAAGAAGACAGATAATGTATATGCAAAAAATGGACAGGGGAAGGAGACGAACATAGAGTCCGACACTAGGCGTAGAATCTTCGGAGCCTGACTGCGTTCCATGGGTTCGGCTCAAGTCGATTATTCGATGCATCCCGCAGACGGTACGCTCCACCGGTCAAAACTTAGTCAATAATGAAGGGACCGTCCCATTTGGGCTCGAGCTTGGACTTTTTCTTCTCCGGTAGGCGTAGAACTAACTCGACAACGTTATAAGTTTTGGCCCGTACTTCTCTGCTTTGGTATCTGCGAGCCTGTTGCTGATAAAATGCGGAACGGGCTTTTGCCACGTCGCGCTCCTCCTCCAAGGTGTCCAGACTGTCCTGCCGATCGAGCTCGGCTTCTCTTTCTTCGTACATGCGCACTCGAGGTGAGTCATGAATTATGTCACAGGGCAAAACCTCCTCTGCGCCGTACACCATAAAGAAGGGTGTATATCCGGTAGTGCGATTTGGTGTGGTCCGCAGCCCCTAGAGTACAGAGTTGAGCTCCTCTACCCAGTGCTTGTTAGACTCCTTTAAGGACCGCATTAATCTGGGATTAATGCCGCTCATGATAAGACCATTTGCTCGCTCAACTTGGCCGTTGGTTTGTGGGTGATAGATGGACGCATAATCGAGCTTGATGCACATGTTGCTGCACCAGAGTTTTACCTCGTCGGCCATGAAGTTCGTGCCGTTGTCAGTGATGATGATGTGGGGGACGCCATAATGGTCTACAACCCCGGATATGAAGTCTATCACCAGTCCGGATTCAGCTGTTTTAATAGGTTTGACTTCTATTCATTTGGTGAATTTATCTACCATGACCAGTAAGTATTTTTTCTTATGGGTTCCCCCTTTAAGGGGTCCAACCATGTCGAGCCCCCAGACCGCGAAAGGCCATGTAATGGGGATTGTTTGGAGGGCGGTGGGTGGCATATGGCTTTGGTTTGCAAAAAGCTGGCAACCGGCGCAGCGTTGGACCAAATCCTGCGTGTCTGCCCGGGCCGTCGGCCAATAAAAACCTGTACGGAAGGCCTTGCTTACAAGGGCCCGGGCTGCAGCGTGGTGGCCGCCGAGTCCGGCATGAATTTTTGCCAAAAGCTTCCACCCTTCCTCTTCGGAGATGCACCTTTGAAGGACTCCGGTAGTGCTTTTCTTATACAGCTCTCCCTCGTGGACCCTGTAGGCTTTAGAGCACCGCACTATGCAGCGTCCCTCATTTTGGTCCTCGGGAAGTGCCTTCCAGGTTAGGTAGGCCAGGAATGGTTCTGTCCACGGGGCAATGACGGCCATTATTACATTGGCTGAAGGTGTTATTTCGGTGGCAGAGCCTCCAATTATGTCAGAGTGTTCGGTATCGGGCGTTTTTGCCGGGTCCAGACTATTGTTACCGGTGTCCCCATCCATA
Organism: Triticum dicoccoides; assembly: GCF_002162155.2. Taxonomy (NCBI): domain Eukaryota; kingdom Viridiplantae; phylum Streptophyta; class Magnoliopsida; order Poales; family Poaceae; genus Triticum; species Triticum dicoccoides. The sequence continues at coordinate 423,964,830 of NC_041386.1, read as the reverse complement.
CCACCGATGGCTTAAACAACCTCTGCAAAAAGATGTTGGGGGGGGGGACCGCATCGCGTTTTGCGCCAATGCGGGCGAGGATATCCGCCGCCTAATTGTTTTCCCGAGCCACATGGTGAAATTCGAGCCCCTCGAACCGAGCTGACATCATTAGGACGGTGTTTCGATAGGCCGCCATCTTCGGATCCTTGGCATCAAAGTATCCATTTATTTGGGATATTGCGAGGTCCGGATCCCCACGTACCTCTAGGCGTTGAATGCCCATGGAGACTACGAGCCGAAGACCATGCAACAGGGCTTCATATTCGGCTGTGTTGTTGGAGTCTGTATACAGTATCTGTAGTATGTACTGAATGGTGTGTCCGGTTGGGGACGTCAGGACGACGCCAGCCCCCAGACCGGCCAGCATTTTGGAGCCATCGAAGTGCATGATCCAATTGGAGTATGCGTCGTACTCTTTAGGGAGTTCGGCTTCCATCCATTCGGCGACAAAGTCAGCCAATACTTGCGATTTAATGTCTCGCCGAGGTTTTTATGTTATGTCGAATGGGAGGAGCTCAATGTCCCATTTGGCAATCCGGCCCGTGGCGTCACGGTTGTTTATAATATCATTAAGTGGCACTTCCGAGGCTACTGTAATTGAATACTCTTGAAAGTAGTGTCGCAGCTTCCGGGATGCCATGAATACCGCATAGGCCATCTTTTGATAATGTGGGTACCGCGATTTGCATGGAGTGAGGATAGTGGATACATAGTATACCGGCTTTTGAAGAGGGAATTTTTGTCCGTCAGCTTCTCGTTTGACGACGAGCACTGCGCTTACAACTTGATGAGTTGCCACAATGTACATCAACATTGGTTCGCCGATGTTTGGCGCGGCCAGGATTGGGTTGGTTGCCAGTATGGCTTTTATTTCTTCCAATCCGGCTGTGGCAGCCTCCGTCCACTCGAAGTGTTTGGTGCGCTGAAGGAGGCGATAAAGGGGTAATGCCTTTTCTCCTAAGCGGGAGATAAAGCGGCTTAGAGCCGCCACACATGCAGTTAGATTCTGGATTTGTTTAAGGTCCGCTGGTATAGCCAACTGTGATAGAGCTCGGATTTTGGCCGTATTAGCTTCAATTCCTCTACTGGAGACAATGAAGCCCAGGAGCTTTCCGGCTGGTATGGCAAAAACGCATTTTTCCAGATTGAGCTTGATGTCGTATGTTCAGAGGTTGTCGAATGTGAGCCTCAAGTCGTCTATTAGAGAGTAGACGTGTTTGGTTTTAACAACCACATCATCTACGTATGCCTCTACTGTTTTGCCGATCTGTTTCTCCAGACATGTCTAGATCATGCGCTGATATGTTGTGCCGGCGTTTTTGAGCCCAAAAGGCATTGTGTTGAAACAGAAGGGGCCGTATGGTGTGATAAATGCCGTTGCGGCTTGGTCGGACTCCCCCATCTTGATTTGGTGGTAGCCGGAGTATGCGTCGAGGAAACACAATGACTCGTGTCCTGCGGTAGCATCGATAATTTGATTGATGCGGGGGAGGGGGAAGGGATCCTTTGGGCAAGCCTTGTTGAGGTCCTTGAAATCGACAGATAGGCGCCAGGATTTGTCCTTCTTTGGTACCATCACCAGGTTTGCTAGCCTGTCCGGGTGTTTTATTTCTCTAATGAATCCACCCTCCAATAACTTGGCTAGTTCCTCTCCCATAGCCTGTCTCTTAGGTTCAGAGAAACACCGAAGAGCCTGCTTGACCTGCTTGAATCCCTTTAGGATATTGAGGCTGTGCTCGGCCAGCCTACATGGGATTCCTGGCATGTCTGAGGGGTGCCAGGCGAATATGTCCCAATTCTCGCGCAGGAACTCTCGTAGTGCAGCGTCCATGGCAGGGTTTAACTGTGCCCTGATGGAGGCTGTTTTTGTAGGGTCCGTTGGGTGGACTTGGAATTTGACTATTTCGTCCGCTGGTTTAAAAGAGGTGGACTTGGATCTCTTGTCAAGTATTACGTCGTCCCTGTCCACCGTGAAGCGTAGCATAGTTAATTCCTTGGCCAAGAGGGCTTCGGATAATGCCTCGAGGGCCAATGCGGCTGTTTTGTTTTCGGCGCGGAGTGCTGTGTCCGGATGTCTAGCAAGAGTGATGATTCCGTTGGGCTCGGGCATTTTGAGCTTCATATACCCATAATAGGGTATGGCTTGGAAGATCGTGAACGCCTCCCGTCCTAAAAGGGCATGGTATCCACTACTGAACCGGGCCACTTGGAATGTAGTTTCTTCGGACCTATAGTTCTCCGGCGTGCTGAATACCACATCTAGTGTGATTTTCCCAGCACAGCGTGCTTCCCTACTAGGGATGATACCTCTGAAGGTTGTGCTGCTTTGCTCAATGCGGTTCCAGTCTATTTCCATTTTTTGAAGAGTTTCCTCATAGATGAGGTTTAATCAACTGCCGCCGTCCATGAGTACTTTGCTGAGTCGAAAGCCGTCCACAATTGGACTGAGGACCAGTGCAGCTGGTGCTCGGGCAGTTCGGAATTTAGGTTCATCACTAGCATTGAAGGTAATAGCCGTGTCACTCCATGGATTCATTGCTGCTACATGGCAGATTTCGGCGAGTCTGCGGAGTGTTCGCTTGCGGCTATTATTTCATGCGAAGGTTTCAAAAACTGTTAATACCGTATTGTTATCCACGGGATGGTGCTCTGTGGCATTTGGGATAAGAAGATCCTCACCACTATTGGCCACCTGCCGGAGTATCCAACATGCTCTAAGGCTGTGCATTGGTATGGTATCTGCTGTGCTAAGAATTTTGCAAGGTCTGTTAAGCCATCCCTCCAATACGGTTCCATGCCCTGTAGAGGGTTTTTGTTTCTTTGTAACTAACTCGGGAATCTTATGATAGTGCAGCCTTTTACTTCGGAACGGGTGTATATTCTTAGCCGGATTATCCCAAAATTTTGTTTCGGTTTTCCAAGCGCTTTCCATCTCATAGTACTTTCGTACTATGGATGCCAAGTCAGCGAAGCGTGATATGTCACGGCGACTTAAGGCGTTAAGGATTCCCTTGTTCGTGCAATTATTGCAGAAAAATGAGACTGCGTCTTCCTCGCGACAGTCCTTAACCTTGTTCATCACATGGAGGAATCTGGCCCAATAATGATGTATTGTTTCATGGGGCTCTTGCCTGATGTGGGAAAGATCGTTTATGTCTGGGTGGGTGGGTGGAATTGAGTCTGAACCCCTACCCAATATGAGACCCAGGGGCCGAGGTGTTTCCAATATTGGAATTTTGGGTTTCGGTATGTTGCCCGATAAGTCTGGCCCGCTGCCTGACTCTAGGTTCAGGGCTTGGGTGATGTCCTCCCATAAACGGGTAGCCGGCTCGGAGAGCTCAGGAATCCAGACATAGTTAGTCCTCAAGATAGAAGAGGAATCGCCGCATTGTTCCTCCACCACCGCAACATGGTGGGTGACCGGTGGAGAGTTAATATCCCTTTGATCAGGTTTAAGCCCAATCCGATCATAGTCCGTAGCGACTCCCAAGGCGGCGATGCGATCCAAGAGCTCGTTTAGGGAAGAGAGCTCCATTGGATCCATCTGCTCGGTGAATTCCGAGCCGACGTGGAGGTTGTTTTCGATGACCTAAGAAGTCATCGTCGGGCCAGCAGCCGAACGGGCGGTCATGATGAAACTGCATAGCCAGAGAGTTTGGCCGACAGCCAGGGCCCCCCCAGCGATGATGTTGTCCTTAACAACGAGACGAGGCATCCTTCCTTATGGTGACGGCACAGAGGAACTCTCAATGAAAGCACCAATGCCGGTGTCAAAACCGGCGGATCTCGAGTAGGGGGTCCCGAACTGTGCGTCTAAGGCACATGGTAACAGGAGGCAGGGGACACGATGTTTTACCCAGGTTCGGGCCTTCTTGATGGAGGTAAAACCCTACGTCCTGCTTGATTATTCTTGATAATATGAGTAGTACAAGAGTTGATCTACCACGAGATCGGAGAGGATAAACCTGTAGCGCCCTCGATGCGGCTATATCTCCCATGTGTCGAAGCACGACTTAGTGGCATAACCGCATTGAAAGAAATGTCGCAAGTGAGGCAATCTTCACACAACCCATGTAATACATAAGGGAAAGAGAAACATTGTTGGCTTACAATCGCCACTTCACACAATTACATGAATAAAGCATTACATCAACCCGATACAATCAAGGTCCGACTACGGAACCAAAATAAAAGAAGACTACCCCAATGCTACACAGATCCCCGATCGTCCCGACTGGGCTCCACTACTGATCAACTGGAAAACGGAACAACATAAAGAACACGATCTTCATAGAGCTCCTCCTTGAGCTTGGTTGCGTCATCTACACGGTTCAACGGCACCTGCAAGCTGATTTTGGAAGTATCTATGAGTCACGGGGACTCAGCAATCTCACACCCTCGCGATCAAGACTATTTAAGCTTATAGGTAGGGTAAAAGTATGAGGTGGAACTGCAGCAAGCGACTAGCATATATGGTGGCTAAACATACGCAAATGAGAGCGAGAAGAGAAGGAAAAGGCACGCTCGAACAACTATGATCAAGAAGTGATCCTAAAACAACCTACGTCAAGCATTACTCCAACACCGTGTTCACTTCCCGGACTCCGCCGGAAAGATACCATCACGGTTACACACGCGGTTGATGCATTTTAATTAAGGTCAACTTCAGGTTTTCTACAACCAAACATTATCAAATTCCCATCTGCCCATAACCGTGGGCACGGCTTTCGAAAGTTCAAGTCCCTGCAGGGGTGTCCCAACTTAGCCCATCACAAGCTCTCACGGCCAACGAAGGATATTCCTTCTAGCGGGAAGACCTGATCAGACTCGGAATCCCGGTTACAAGACATCCTCGACAATGGTAAAACAAGTCCAGCAAGACCGCCCGATGCGCCGACATCCTGATGGGAGCTGCACATATCTCGTTCTCAAGGCAACACCGGATGAACACTACGTACAGCTAAAACCAGCCCTCAAGTTTCCCCGAGGTGGCGCCGCAAGTGGCTCTGTTTCAGACCAACACTTAGACAAGCACTGGCCCGAGGGGGTTAAAATAAAGATGACCCTTGGGCTGGCCTAACCCAAGGGAAAAAGGCTAGGTGGCGAATGGTAAAACCAAGGTTGGGCCTTGCTGGAGGAGTTTTATTCAAGGCGAACTGTCAAGGGGTTCCCATTATAACCCAACCGCGTAAGGAACGCAAAATCCGGGAACATAACACCGATATGACGGAAAACTAGGGCGGCAAGAGTGGAACAAAACACCAGGCATAAGGCCGAGCCTTCCACCCTTTACCAAGTATATAGATGCATTAATTAAATAAGAGATATTGTGATATGCCAACATGTAAACATGTTCCAACAAGGAACAACATCTCCATGTTCCAACAAGGAACAAACTTCAATCTTCACCTGCAACTAACAACGCTATAAGAGGGGCTGAGCAAAGCGGTTACATAGACAAACAACGGTTTGCTAGGACAAGGTGGGTTAGAGGCTTGGTTCAACAATATGGGAGGCATGATAAGCAAGTGGTAGGTATACCAGCATAGGAATAGCAAAAGAGCGAGCAACTAGCAAGCACAGATAGAAGTGATTTCGAGGGTATGGTCATCTTGCCTGAAATCCCGCAAGGAATAAGAACGAGTCCTTGAAGAATTCAAACGGACGTAGTCGAACGGGTCCTCACAAACGCGACGTTACGGGAACCAACCCGAAGAAGAAACACCGGAAAGAAGCACACAACATAGTAAACAACCAACACATGAACATGGTATGATATGTGGGATGCGGTATGCAATGCATATGCATGATATGGGAAAGGAATGGTTGGACCTGGCCTCAACTTGGAAATCCAAGAGTGCCACAGGAAAGGTGAGGTGATTTCGGTTGAAATCGATATAAAGATCACCCGAATCGGATGCACGGTTTGGAAATGGCAAGCAAAACAAATATGGCACCGATCTGCAATAATCAGCAAGTGCCCAACTAAATGCAACAAGACAAATATGCTACCGCACTCAAACATGGCAAAAAAATACATGGCAGGAATCCACTCAAGATGCTTGACACAAGATGAACACGGAGCTACGGCTAATTCATCCAATAACAGGTTCAAACAAGCAAGGCAAAAGTGCAAATGATAAGAGGTTTCACACTTAGTGAAATTAACACAAGTCTGGAATTTATCATCTGGAAGCACTCTTTAGAGCATGAAAACTACGTGTTACAGGAACTTAACATGGCAAAGCAAGGCATGGCATGAAGCTACTCAAAGCACTTAACAAAAGTCCCTTAGTGACCTTGAGTCAAAAGGGATCAAAAAATACAATTGCAAGCATGTGAACATGGCAAAAACATAAACAGATTCAGACTTTGTGAAAAACTGGAGCATGCAAAACAGTTAACAATTAGGCATGTTTACGAGTTCGATGCACTCACTACAAAGCATGGCATGACAATCTAAGTATACACCCATCAAGAAGACATGGCATAGAAGCTAGACATGGCAAGAACAACATCATAGCATGCACGGATCAATAGCAACAACCTCGGCAAAATCGCTAAACATGTCAACGATCTGCCAGGAACATTTTATAGCAAAAGTAGAGCTCGATTGACTCAAGCTAGGGTGATCCATAAATTCAAACAAAGACATGGATGTATAGAGCACCACAATTTTAACAAAACATCCTTACTGATCATCGTCAAAAGAGGCATGGATCACTAGGAAACGACATGAACATATGGCATAACGACAAAAATAGAACAAGGACTTACCGATTACGCTACTTTGCAAGCTTGTGCTAGTCACCACAAATATCAAAAAAATACATGGCATACACCCCTATAAAGATGGCATGGCATATAACAAAACACATGTAGAGCTCAGGGTCATAGCATGCACACATTAATCATGGCAAAAATAACAAAATGCCATTTGCTGAAACAGATCTGACAAATTACTCACATAGCCCTCTTCCAATGACATTTCGGGAATCAAGATGAGCTCAAATGAAAATGATGCAATGATATGAAATGATGTACTCGTCGAGGCGAACATTTTGATATGCTATACGCATGAATCGGAGCAACGGATCACGAGTTATGACATGATGAACATGGGCATATGAATCTGGAAACTTCGGGGACTTAGTGAAATTTTACCTCCGTGAAAAGTCAACGGGGCGGAGGGATCTGGGATGATGAGATCCGGATCGGGCGAGGGGCTGTTTGGTTCATTTCTGGCTGGATCTCATCCACCCGAGGTGGATCTGACCGGGACGGGCTCCGGCGAACTCCGGCGGTGGCCGGCGACGAGGGACGCGGTGGCGCGACGAAGAACATGGCGGCGCCGGCGACGAGGTGGAGGAGGAGACAGCGCGCGGGCGGCAGCGACCGGTACAGAAAGCGGGGCGGCGGAGCAAGGCGAGCTGAAGACGGCGGCGACGATCGCTGGTGTGAGGAGGCGCGGCGGCCGGCGCAAGTGCGGCAAAGTGCGGCGGGCGGCTCGGAGCGAGGAGGCGCGCGGGGCTCGGCCAGGTCGCGAGCCAGGCGGCGGGGAGGCGAGGACCTAGGGCGGCGGCGGCGCACAAGGCCGGGGAGGGATCTGAGCCTCCCGGGCCCGCGTGGGAGAGGCGGCGAAGCAGGGCCAGGTGGCGACGCCTGAGTGGAGGAGGGAGGCGGCGGTGACGACGTGGCACCACACTATTGGCTGCAGTGATGTGGCCGGCGAGATGGACGCGTCCGCCGGCGAGCGGACATGTCCGGCGGCGCGTAGGGAGGTGAGATCTAGGGTTTTGTCCGCGAAATTTCGGGGGAGGCCACATATTTATAGGTAGAGGGAGCTAGGAGAGTCCAAATGAGGTGCGGTTTTCAGCCATGCGATCGTGATTGAACGATCGAGATGACGGAGAGGTCTTAGGTGGGTTTTGGGCCACTTTGGAAGGGTGTTGGGCTGCAACACACACGAGGCCTTTTCGGTCCCTCGGTTAACCGTTGGAGTACCAAACGAAGTCCAAATGGCACGAAACTTGACAGGCAGTCTACCGGTAGTAAACCAAGGCCGCGTGGCAAGTCTCGGTCCAATCCGAAAACGTTTAGCACCCGCACACGAAAAGAGGTAGAAAGGGACACCCGGTCACATAGGAGCGCCGGATTGCAAAACGGACAATGGGAAAAATGCTCGGATGCAAGAGACGAACATGTATGCAAATGAAATGCACATGATGACATGATATGCAATGCATGACACGCAAGAAATGACAAGGCAACAACAGCGAATAACTGGAGGACACCTGGCACATCGGTCTCGGGGCGTCACAAAACCCTAGAAGCTAGCCTATGGTATGATTGTATGTTGTCCTACGGACTAAAACCCTCCGGTTTATCTAGACACTGGAGGGGGCTAGGGTTACACAAGGTGTCAGGACCCCGATTCCAAGTCACATCGATCTAGCCGGTAACACCTCATATCCCTTTGTGGCCTCACGCACAGTATTCCCACGGGTGTCACCTTACCATGGCCCGGGACCGTTTGCGCCTTTTGGCTCACCTATATGATAGTGTCGCTAGCATCCATATGACAGAGAACTTGGGCCGACATGACTAGTCGTGAACCCAAAGTGGCACTAACTTACGGGGACAGGCCTACATGAATCAACATCGAGCATGTCGGTCAGCAGCGTGTGAATCCGAGCTGTAACACTAGGCTAACAGGACTCTGGTGAACCGGGCTGTAGCAGGCTAGGCAGGACTCCGGATGTCACCGCGTGACATTTCCCCGAAGGGACAGACATAGGAACGAAGTGAATCACATGCCGGCCAGTCAAGTGTTCCGGAGGAGTAGTGCTGGGCTAGCAGGACTCCGGTCAACCGGGCTGTAGTGGACTACTATGGCTCATGGAAGCACAAGACTAAATTTCCCCATAAGAGAGGCTACCAAGGATAAACAACTAGGTAGTCGGATCCCACACATACCAAGCATTTCAATCATACACACAATATGCTCAATATGTGCAATACAACATGGCATCGCAACAAGACTCTACGACTCAGAGTATTTATTCATTAGGCTCCGAGGAGCGAGATATTACAAACATGGGTCTCATGACCCAACAATCATAGCATAAAATCAAAGCACATGCAGAAGCTTAACATGTCTGAGTACAGACAACTATAAATGAAAAAGGCTGAGTAGCCTGACTATCTACCAGATCCTGCCGAGGGCACAAGATCGTAGCTGAGGTATCAAGCTAAACGTCGAAGGCCACACGGAACTACTAGCGAAAATGACGTCTCTGCAAAACATAAAATAGGCAAATGTGAGTACAAATGTACCCAGCAAGACTTACATCAGAACTATCTACATATGCATCGGTATCAAAAAAGGGGTGGTGGAGTTTAACTGCAGCAAGCCATCTTTGACTCGGTGGCTATCCTGAACTACGACTGCAAGTAACTCTTTTGAGGTGGCGCACACAAGTCCACATATTCACCATAGCAATACACCACTATGGATCCGCTCCCGTCTCCCTATGAGAACGCCATCCATAGCACTCATGCTTATCTTGCGCATTTTAGAGTATCAACTTTCACTTGTCTATGAACTATGCAAGGGGTCCAAGTTTCCATATCCGAGGAATCCGGCTATTCGAATAGATAATGATAACCATGCAGGGGTGTACTTCTTCACCTAGGCAACCTTCAAGCGGAAGCCGGGCGAGGGAGTCGGCGATGACCTGACTAACCAGCAAGTCTCTAGTCCAGGTTTATCGCCTATTCGGGTTCCATACGCAAGGAGATCCGGCCGGGGTGTCGCTCACGGCCCCAAACGATGTGTGCAGGGTTCCCAAGCCCACCATCCGGGTGCCACTTGGTACACCGTGCCATTGTGCCTAGTCCGTCCCAAGCCCACCTGTACTGGGTGCCACTTGGTAGACTACTAACACTACCGACAAACACCAGAAATTAGTTGCAACATCCTGGACAGAGATCGAGTTGATTAATAAGCCGAGAGGGGCTGAGTTACCAGAACCCAATGTGTGGTAGTAACTGTTCATGGATCACAAACACAGAACTCAGTTCCTAAGGACGGCTGCAATGAGACAACCCACCATGTACTCCTACATGGCCTCTCACCGCGACCTTTACCAAATCATGTTCACACACTTAGCCCTCAACGGTAGGACATGTTCACCACGTTCCAATTCATTCCCGATGAATCAGACCTGAATCAACTCTAAGAAGAAGCAGGCATGATAAACAAGCATGAATGAGTAGGCACATCAGGGCTCAAACAATTCCTACTCATGCAAGTGGGTTTCATCTATTTACTGTGGCAATGACAGGTCATGCAGAGGAAAGGGGTTCAACTACCGCAGCATGTAACAGTTGAATCGTTGTTGTCCTCATGCAGTAAAAGAGAGCAGGAGCGAGAGAGTGGGATTGTATCGGAATGAACAAGGGGTTTTTGCTTGCCTGGCACTTCTGAAGATAGTATAGCTCTTCATCGGTGTCATCGATCACGTCGTCAGAAACATCGTCTACTGAGAGGGGGCAATTACCGGAAAACAAGGAAGAATACAATCAATGTAATGCAACAATATGATGCATGATCATGACATGGCAATATGCTGTGATTTGGGCTAATGCAACAGAAAGTCATTTTAATTGAAGTGAAATTCAAAACTATATCAAATTCTAACTCCAAACCTATTATGAAATTTGCCCTAATCATGTTTCATCCTAAACAGTGAGGTTAACTTGCTGAAACATGCATGAAAATGGTACAGAAGGATAGATTGGATTTTTCTGATAATTTTTCATATATAATTTGTTTGATTTGGAGTTACGGTTGAATTACTATGAATTTCTAGAAGTTTAGGGCATTTTTTGAAATTTCCTAAATTAAATTAAATCCAGAAAATAGCTTATTGCGTTAGCATGACATAAGCCTGCGGTCAGCAGGTCAACTGGGCTGCCCCTGGTCAAACCTGACCAGTGGGACACGCGTGTCAGTGTAACGGGGCAGGAATAGAGGCTGACCTGTGGGGCCAGGTCAACATTGACGTGGCATGGTCAACTGATGTGTGGGGCCGGCCGTCTTAAACTAAACTAAACAGAAAATAATTCTGGGGTTAGTTAAGGCATGGGGCCCACTAGTCAGTGGCTCTAGGGTTGATTAGTTGGATCATTAGCACTAATTAAGCGTGCCACATCGGCAGTCGCCGGAGTTAAGCCGCCGGCGACCTTTCCGCGCGGCGGAGTCCACACGGGACGGCGCTACAGGAGGCGGCTGGGCGAGAGAAAGGCACAGGGAGGAGGCCCTCGCTCGCATGCATCCAACGGAGCAGGTGGGAGGTCGCGGGGTGGTCAGAGCTTGCTGAAAGTGAGCTCGCCACGGCGCTGGAGTTCGAGTGAGTGCGGGGTTGGCGCTGTGGTGCACGTGAGGGCGAGTTAGAGTGTGCGTTAGGCTCCTGGTGGCTTACTGAGCGCGGTGACGTGCTCCGAATCGAGCTCAAGGGGCTGCAGTGATAGCGGCGACATGGCCGGCGGCGAGGAGCGCTCGGGCTCAACGGAGCCCGCGGTTAGAGGAGGAAATCGGTAGAGGGAAGAGAGGGGTTCGGTGCGGAGGCTCACAGCGAGGCTAATGAGCACGAGGGGGAGGTCGGGGACGCCCGGTAGCTCCCGAATCGACGGCGAGGTAGCCGGCGGTCGGAGGTTGAGGATGAGCTTGGGGACGACGCTACAGGGCTCCCGCGGTCGAATGGGTTGGTGCAGATGATGCATAAGGTGATGGCGGTTCCTCTGGAAGCATCAACGAGGTGCGGGGTGGACGATGGCCTCGATGGTACTCGTCGGCACTCTCGGGTGCCCGTGGTCGAATGCGGGAGAGGGAGCAGAGGAGGGGGAGGGGGTCCAGAGCGAGAGAGGGGGAGTGAGAGGGGGTCAGGGGGTGTCGTGGCGCTGTCTGGGCGCGACGAGGAGGAGCCAGGCAGGCAGCTGCCGGCGTGGCGCGCCGTGGTGCCGTGCTCGGCCTTGCCTCTGCCAGTAGGCAGAGGTTGAAGACAAGGATGCCCCCTGGTGGGTTGGGCTGGTTTGTTGGGCTGCCAGGTAAGATGACCCAGGCGAGTCCTTCTCTCTCTCTTTCTAAACCTATTTCTGTTTTCTATTTATTTTGATTTGTTTTGAATTAGTAAAAATAGTAACTCATTTTGTAAAATTCTGACAAAAATTGTGGGCACTATTTGAATTATTTCTAACAGCCCCCAATTGTTTTCAGGAGTATTGAAGCATTTAAAATATTTATAGGCACTAAATGCTCCAATTCAAATACAATATGATTTAACTCAAAAATCCATAAATGTCCAAGAAATATGCTCATCATTTTTGGCAGAGGTTTTCACCTTTATCATAAATCATGAACATTTTCAAAGGGCATTTTGGGTTTATTGAAAATGATTTTATGTTGAACCTATTTGATTTGATCTGGTGCTAGGGTTTGATCAATCCCCATTTCAAATTCAAAAGAATTTAAACATGATGCAACACATGACTAGCTACCTCAGAGCATACTAGTACTAGGGCTGTGACACAAGGTCGGTTACAAAGGAGGAGATATACATATCCGTATTGCCTAGCTTGCCTTCTACGCCAAGTAGAGTCCAATGCCCCGCTCGGGTTCAGTTTAGAGCCCAATGCCCCGCTTGGGTTCAGTTAGAGAGCAACGCCTCACACACACGCGCGGACGTATGAGAGAAATGCGCATCGCTCGGCCACCGACCACCCACCGTACCAGGAACTCCCCGATATTTTCCGCGCACTCGCTTCTACCACGGTTTTTTCCTTCATGGACGGCCCAAAGAATGTCATGCAGCAGTGTCTCCGGCCCACCCTGGACGAAAAGCCCATTTTCTGTCATGATTTTTTGTCATAGAAGTAGGAGCCCACAACATCTATGATGTTATCGGGTTTTGTCACAATTATCGTCATAGAAGTGTCATAAGTATGACAGAATGTTTTTTCATTTGGCCCAAAATGTGACGGATGTGTATTTTTTTGTAGTGTTTCCCCTTTTATATTCACTACCATCATTGTAGGTGCTTCGTGTCATGCTAGCACTGCTCCTCAAGACCTCAAGCCATCAAGTGAAACAACATGCCACTCATAATTCCGAAGCTTAGGTGTTGAAATACGAATCTAATATGATGCTCATATCACTAAAAAGAGAATGTTTAATTGGTCACCTAATGTTCCTATATTCGTTTCAAAAAGCATGTGTGCTACCCACTGGTCCAGCTAGTTACATTTTCCTGATTTTACTCTTGATGCTTAGGGTTTCCCCCTTTTATCTACTCTACTATGATCTGCGTAGGTGCTTTCTGTCGTACTAGCATTACTCCACCCATCAAGCTAAACAACACAACACTCAAAATTCCAAAGCTTAGTTGTTCAAATATGATATTGATATGATACTGATATTATTTAACAGACACATTTATTGGTTAGCTAAAGGTCCCACTTGAGTTTCCAAATGCATGTCGCGACATATAGACAGACAACATAATTGCATTTCTTTGTCACCTGTTGACTGTACTTTCTTGTTCATACCAAATCTTAGTTGTTATTTCAAAGCAAACATCAGTTGCTAACTACCCTTTGTGCGGTTTGCAGCTTCATATCTGCCATCCCACTGCTACGGTCAACACTATACTCATCATGCTTATAGTTTCCCCATTTTATGATGACCACGATTAGCCTACGTGGTCCGTGTCGTAATAGCACTGCTCCACCCATCAAGGTAAACAAGCTTAGTTGTACAAATTCAAATATGATAATATGCTGATATTAGTAAAACTGAGAGATGTTTAATTGGTCATCTAAATGTTCCTACTTTAGTTTCGAAATGCATGTGAGTCACATATGGAGATACCGAAAGGAATAGTATTTCTCTGTGCGCTCTGGTTCATCATGGGTGGCCAACCGACATTGTATAGAAAGACTTGTGATATCTTCAATCTGCTTGTTCTTCTGCTCTTCTTTAAGATGACCCTCTTCTCTTCTTTAATAAGTATGTTCCTTGTTGGGAAGAGAAGCAGAGACATTTGCAGTCGACTGGTCAGGTCGAGTTGTTCTCCCTTAGTATATTTTGAATCTCTCAGGTCAGGTTGACTTGTTCTTCTTTACTATATGTTGAATCTGTCATCTGCGAAGTATCATCACTTCCGGAGCTCTCATATTTTGAGTAGTAGGCCACATTATATTAATGCACACACCAAATTACAGCATGCATGGCATCTCTCAGAAGAATTGTAGAGATAGCACAAAGGGGTTTACACGGAGGCAGTATTGGATAAGAATCACTTCTGCATTCTAAAGATAATCTCACTTGTTTTTATGTTTTCATCCATGTCAGGTATTGAACATTATCAAAACGAATATAAGAATGGGCGCACGAGAGGAATATTGTGCAACAATCCACCCGCTAACAAACTTGGCATGGTGGAGGATGGCCTATCTTATTCACCCATCAAGGTGCTTGCTCTAACTTGGCAAGGTTGTATTGGTCGTACATATTTTGCATCTGACCTCTTGCATTACTTCTACTTTTTTACACCATCTGCTTAGTTTAAGCATCATATATGAGTATATTCCATACCTATCCATTTTCTACACCTATTCCATGTGTCGTCATACTATGTTTTTCCAGTCAAATGTTGTTCTTTCGTAATAGATGTCCAAAAGGAAGAGGATGAGTGCAGATCCTCAAGGAGTACAAACTAGGTATTTGGAAAAGGTAGTGACACCTGTTAAATCAGATAGATCAACAGCCACAGAAAACACATGACCAACTATACAACACTTTACCCCTACTCCACTGGCCAAACTCCTATTAAAACTGCTGAGAGCCCAACATCAGGTACTGTCTATGATATCAATTCAAAATTTGAACTCCTAAATTTCTACATGTGCCTTACCTTCTCATTTGTATGAAAACTAATTTCAGATGAATCTCCGTGCTCAAAGGATCATAGGATCTCATGACAATACCGGGCTCTGCATTGCTCTTGTGAGTACCTCTTGCCCTTTGTCAGCATACTTACACTCATTATTGTTTGATTATGTAGCATCACTGTAAATGTTCGCTTCTTTATCCTCCCTTTGCTTGAAATTATAAGATCTATATTTACTCTTAGATAAATGTAGAATTAACACAATGGTTATGAAGTTTTGGATTGCCCATGTAAGTACCTATTGTCATGTACTCCCTCTATATTGAATTAATTGTTGATCAATTGGATGTATTTAGAACTTAATAGTGCTAGATACATCCATTTGAGTGACAAGTAATAACTGAGGGTGGTGGTATTACTGTACTTGCATCGCAAGATAGTTGATTGTCTAGCATTACTCTGCCGCTTATCTGTCCTGCCCTCCACTTTCTCCAAATTATCATATCTACATTTACTCTTACCAAAATGTTGAGTAAAGCCAATGCCACTGCACACGTTGATGGCTACATTCCTCTTGTCAGTACCTTTTGCCTTGTAAAGCTGTACTTAATTAATTACTATTTCATTATGTATCGTCAGTCTGCACCCGAGCTTCATTATCCTCTGTTTCTTCCAATATTATTTGATCTATATTTACTCTTTCGAAAATGTAGAATAATGGCAACGCTTATAAAGAATTTTCTTTGGGGAATTTATTGAATTATCCTTCCATCAACATGGAGAAGGGCTTTGTCCAGCCCGTGTTAACATGTAATGTAAGTTCATCCTTCGCAAGACTTCAAACTTTGTTCTAGTATAGATTTTGATAGGCATCATTTCCTCCACAGCTGTTTACTTTGCTGTTTACATCTGATTGGATGTTTGCAATAACTACCGGTTTTAAATTTTAGTTGTAAAGACATGTTGCCAGATACAACCCTGTGATCGCTCTCTAACAGGGCGACGAGGAGAGGATTGCCGGGTAGGATTATGCTATACAATGATACTTGGTGAACTTACCATCTACTCTTTTTTATCTGCTTCAAGATGGAGGCTGCCAGAAACGTAGTCTTCGATATGACTAGCTATCCCCCATCTTATTCTGGCATTCTGCAGTTCAGTCCACATATACTACCCATTTCATTGATACCAATGAATATGTAGTGTATATCCTTGCTTGCGAGTACTTTGGATCAGTACTCACGGTTGCTTCGCTCCCTCTTTTCCCGCTTTCCATTCCTGTCTGGTGTCGCAATGAGATGCTGGAGCCCAGGAGCCAGAAGCCACCGTTGATGATGACTCCTACTTCACTAGAGGTACCTACTACTATGTGCAGGCTGCCGACGACGACCAGTAGTAGTTTAGGAGGATCCCAAGCAGGAGGCATGCGCCTCTTTCGATCTGTATCCCAGTTTGTGCTAGCCACCTTATATCAACTAGTTTAACTTATGTCTATACTTAGATTTTGCTGCTTCCGCCGACTCGTCTTTGATCGAGCTCTTGTATTCGAGCCCTCAAGCCCCTTGGCTTGTATTACGATGCTTGTATGACATATTTTACTTTTAGAGTTGTGTTGTGATATCTTCCGTGAGTCCCTGATCTTGATCGTACATGTTTGCGTGTATGATTAATGTACGGTCAAATCGGGGGCGTCACAACCAATTAGGATATACTGAATCTGAAGGAGGCCGGTTACTTTCCGGCCAACATCGTCCATCGAGCCCCCGAAGAGGGCCAGATCATCCCTATGCTCGAGCCGGGCGAAAGGGCAGTTTTTCTCCCCCATTTCCTTAGGGGGCTAGGATTTCCCCTTCACCTCTTTGTGCGGGGTTGATGTTCTACTATGGGCTGGATTTCCACGACCTAGCCCCCAACTCCCTCCTCCAAATTTCAACCTTCATCAGCGTTTGTGAGGCCCTCCTCCGGGTCCAGCCGCACTTTGGATTATGGCTGATGGTGTTCAACGTGAAGCCCAAGGTGGTCGGCGGCGAGCACGCGGACTGCGGAGTTGCCATGATCAGCAAGCAGACATGGGTCCAGTGGCCAGACGACCACTTTGTTGACACCATTCAGATGTGGCAGAAGGAGTGGTTCTACATCACCGAGCCGTGGGAGAGTGCATGGGGAGCAAGCCCCGCATTCCGTCCGGACCCCCCACGAGATTGGCCTCCTGGACCACCAAGAGTCTGGACTGGGGATGTGTTTCCAACACCAAAGCACTGTAGAAGTGCGTCGACAATGTAATAGAGATTGACTCGAAGCTGGACAACGTGTTCCTGATCATGCTTCACTGCAGGCTCCTCCCTTGCCAGGAGAGGGCCAAGCCCATGTGGAAGCATGAGCCCGAGGATCCGGCCACACTGTGCGGCACCTCTTCGTCACAACTCTTGGCAAGATATGGGGCCAACTATTCCAGCCCAAGAAGGAGTGGCTAGCCTAGGGGAAGGACATGAGTATTGATGCTGCGAATCCCGTAGGGAGGTAAGTAGCATGTCTCTTCGAAGAGTGTTCAGATATTCACATTACGCGAGAATCAATCTAACCTTGTTACGTGGATTCTGCAGGGCTAGCTCGCGAAGGCCAAGAAGATCAGTGGCCCGGCACCATTGCCAGAGGGGCCCCGATCAGAGAAGCTGGAGAAGATGCTGCTTATGGTGCCCTACAAGGCACCCGCTAAGAAGAGCAAGAAGCAAGAAGCACCAAAGGACAGGGAGGGCCTCCGCCACAAGATCCCTCCAGGCAACCGGTCCGGAGATGCTGCGGCATCATCCGTACAGGATGGGGACGAGGAGGAAGAGGATGAAGAAGAGATTGTCTCTTTGCACTCGAAAAAGAGGCTGGCGTCCAAGGATGCCGAGGAGGTCCAACCTTCCCCGGCCCCAAAGAGACGACTGTTGGGGAACGTTGCACAAAACAAAAATTTTCCTACGGTTTCACCAAGATCCTTCTAGGAGTTCATCTAGCAACGAGTGATCGGATTGCATCTACATACCTTTGTAGATCACGCGCAGAAGCGTTCAAAGAACGGGGACGAGGAAGGCGTACTCGACGTGATCCAAATCACCGGAGATCCTAGCGCCGAATGGATGGCACCTCCGCGTTCAACACACGTACGGTCAGCGTAACGTCTCCTTCTTCTTGATCCAGCAAGGGGGAAGGAGTGGTTGAGGAAGATGGATCCAACAGCAGCACGACGGCGTGGTGGTGGTGGAGCTGCAGTACTCCGGCAGGGCTTCGCCAAGCACTATGGAGGAGGAGGATGTGTTGGAGAGGGAGAGGGAGGCACCAAAGGAGTGGATTGAGAGGCCCTCCTTCCCCCACTATATATAGGGAGCCTAGGGGGTGCCGGCCCTAGGAGATCCAATCTCCTAGGGGGACGGCGGCCAAGGGAGGAATCCCTCCTCCCCAAGGCACCTAGGAGGTGCCTTCCCCCTTTGGGACTCTTCCCTTCCTTATCTCTTGGCGCATGGGCCTCTTGGGGCTGGTGCCCTTGGCCCATATAGGCCAAGGCGCACCCCCTACGGCCCATGTGGCCCCCCGGGGAAGGTGGCCCCACCCGGTAGACCCCCGGGACCCTTCCGGTGGTCCCGGTACAATACCAGTGACCCCGAAACTTGTCCCGATGGCCGAACTAGCACTTCTTATATATAATTCTTTACCTACAGACCATTCCGGAACTCCTCTTGATGTCCAGGATCTCATCCGGGACTCCGAACAACATTCGGGTTACTGCATATACATATCCCTACAACCCTAGCGTCACCGAACCTTAAGTGTGTATACCCTACGGGTTCGGGAGACATGTAGACATGACCGAGATCGCTCTCTGGTCAAAAACCAACAGCGGGATCTGGATACCCATGTTGGCTCCCACATGCTCCTCGATGATCTCATCGGATGAACCACGATGTCAAGGATTCAAGCAACCCCGTATACAATTCCCTTTGTCAACCGGTATGTTACTTGCCCGAGATCCGATCGTCGGTATCCCAATACCTCGTTCAATCTCATTACCGGCAAGTCACTTTACTCGTACCGTAATGCATGATCCCATGACCAGACACTTGGTCACTTTGAGCTCATTATGATGATGCATTACCGAGTGGGCCCAGTGATACCTCTCCGTCATACGGAGTGACAAATCCCAGTCTTGATCTGTGTCAACCCAACAGACACTTTCGGAGATACCCGTAGTATACCTTTATAGTCACCCAGTTACGTTATGACGTTTGGTACATCCAAAGCACTCCTACGGTATCCGGGAGTTACACGATCTCATGGTCTAAGGAAAAGATACTTGACATTGGAAAACTCTAGCAAACGAACTATACGATCTTATGCTATGTTTAGGATTGGGTCTTGTCCATCACATAATTCTCCTAATGATGTGATCCCATTATCAATGACATCCAATGTCCATAGTGAGGAAACCATGACTATCTGTTGATCAACGAGCTAGTCAACTAGAGGCTTACTAGGGACATGTTGGTGTCTATTATTCACACATGTATTACGATTTCCGGATAACACAATTATAGCATGAATAAAAGACAATTATCATGAACAAGGAAATATAATAATAATGCTTTTATTATTGCTTCTAGGGCATATTTCCAACAGTCTCCCACTTGCACTAGAGTCAATAATCTAGTTACATTGTGATGAATCGAACACCCATGGAATTCTGGTGTTGATCATGTTTTGCTCTAGGGAGAGGTTTAGTCAACGGATCTGCTACATTCAGGTCCGTATGTACTTTACAAATATCTATGTCTCCATCTTGAACATTTTCATGAATGGAGTTGAAGCGACGCTTGATGTGCCTTGTCTTCTTGTGAAACCTGGGCTCCTTGGCAAGTGCAATAGCTCCAGTGTTGTCACAGAAGAGCTTGATCGGCCCCGACGCATTGGGTATGACTCCTAGGTCGGTGATGAACTCCTTCACCCAAATTGCTTCATGCGCTGCCTCCGAGGCTGCCATGTACTCTGCTTCACATGTAGATCCCGCCATGATGCTCTGCTTGCAACTGCACCAGCTTACTGCCCCACCATTCAAAATATACACGTATCCGGTTTGTGACTTAGAGTCATCCAGATCTGTGTCGAAGCTAGCGTCGACGTAACCTTTTACGACGAGCTCTTCGTCACCTCCATAAACGAGAAACATTTCCTTAGTCCTTTTCAGGTACTTCAGGATATTCTTGACCGCTGTCCGGTGTTCCTTGCCGGGATTACTTTGGTACCTTCCTACCAAACTTACGGCAAGGTTTACATCCAGTCTGGTACACAGCATGGCATACACAATAGAACCTATGGCTGAGGCATAGGGGATGACACTCATCTCTTCTATATCTTCTGCCGTGGTCGGACATTGAGCTGAGCTCAATTTCACACCTTGCAACACAGGCAAAAACCCCTTCTTAGACTGATCCATATTGAACTTCTTCAATATCTTATCAAGGTATGTGCTTTGTGAAAGACCTATGAGGCGTCTTGATATATCTCTATAGATCTTGATGCCTAATATATAAGCAGCTTCTCCAAGGTCCTTCATTGAAAAACTCTTATTCAAGTAGGCCTTAATGCTGTCCAAGAGTTCTATATCATTTCCCATCAAAAGTATGTCATCTACATATAATATGAGAAATGCTATAGAGCTCCCACTCACTTTCTTGTAAACGCAGGCTTCTCCATAAGTCTGCGTAAACCCAAACGCTTTGATCATCTCATCAAAGCGAATGTTCCAACTCTGAGATGCTTGCACCAGCCCATAAATCGAGCGTTGGAGCTTGCACACCTTGTCAGCATTCTTAGGATCGACAAAACCTTCCGGCTGCATCATATACAATTCTTCCTTAAGGAAACCATTAACGAATGCCATTTTGACGTCCATTTGCCATATCTCATAATCATAGAATGCGGCAATTGCTAACATGATTCAGACTGACTTTAGCTTCGCTACCGGTGAGAAATTCTCATCGTAGTCAACCCCTTGAACTTGTCGATAACCCTTAGCGACAAGCCGAGCTTTATAGATGGTCACATTACCATCCGCGTTTGTCTTCTTCTTAAAGATTCATTTATTTTCTATGGCTCGCCGCTCAATGGGCAAGTCAGTCAAAGTCCATACTTCGTTTTCATACATGGATCCTATCTCGGATTTCATGGCTTCTAGCCATTTGTCGGAATCCGGGCCCACCATCGCTTCTTCATAGTTCGAAGGTTCACCGTTGTCTAACAACATGATTTCCAAGACAGGGTTGCCGTACCACTCTGGTGCGAAACGTGTCCTTGTGGACCTACAAAGTTCAGCAGCAACTTGATCTGAAGTTTCATGATCATCATCATTAACTTCCTCTCTAGTCGGTGCAGGCACCTCAGGAACATTTTCTTGAGTTGCGCCATTTTCCGGTTCAAGAGGTAATACTTCATCAAGTTCTACTTTCCTCCCACCTACTTCTTTCGAGAGAAACTCTTTCTCTAGAAAGGATCCATTCTTGGCAACAAAGATCTTGCCTTCGGATCTGAGGTAGAAGGTATACCCAATAGTTTCTTTAGGGTATCCTATGAAGACGCATTTTTCTGACTTGGGTTCGAGCTTTTCAGGTTGAAGTTTCTTGACATAAGCATCGCATCCCCAAACTTTTAGAAACGACAGCTTAGGTTTCTTCCCAAACCATAATTCATACGGTGTCGTCTCAACGGATTTTGACGGAGCCCTATTTAAAGTGAATGCAGCAGTCTCTAAAGCATACCCCCAAAAAGATAGCGGTAAATCGGTAAGAGACATCATAGATCGCACCATATCTAATAGAGTGTGATTACGATGTTCGGACACACCATTACGCTGAGGTGTTCCAGGCGGCGTGAGCTGTGAAACTATTCCACATTTTCTTAAGTGTATGCCAAACTCATGACTCAAGTATTCTCCTCCATGATCTGATCGCAGGAACTTGATTTTCCTGTCACGTTGATTCTCAACCTCACTCTGAAATTCCTTGAACTTTTCAAAGGTCTCAGACTTGTGTTTCATTAAATAGATATACCCATATCTACTCAAGTCATCAGTGAGGGTGAGAACATAACGATAGCCACCGCGAGCCTCAACACTCATTGGACCGCACACATCAGTATGTATGATTTCCAATAAGTTGGTTGCTCACTCCATTGTTCCTGAGAACGGAGTCTTGGTCATTTTACCCATGAGGCATGGTTCACACGTGTCATATGATTCGTAATCAAGAGACTCTAAAAGTCCATCAGCATGGAGCTTCTTCATGCGTTTGACACTTATGTGACCAAGGCGGCAGTGCCACAAGTATGTGGGACTATCATTATCAATCTTACATCTTTTGGTACTCACACTATGAACATGTGTAGCATTACGCTCGAGATTCATTAAGAATAAACCATTCACCATCGGAGCATGACCATAAAACATATCTCTCATATAAATAGAACAACCATTATTCTCGGATTTAAATGAGTAGCCATCTCGTATTAAACGAGATCCTGATACAATGTTCGTGCTCAAATTTGGCACTAAATAACAATTATTGAGGTTCAAAACTAATCCCGTAGGTAAATGTAGAGGTAGCGTGCTGACGGCGATCACATCGACCTTGGAACCATTCCCGACGCGCATCGTCACCTCGTCCTTCGCCAGTTTCCGCTTATTCCACAGCTCCTGCTTTGAGTTACAAATGTGAGCAACTGCACCAGTATCAAATACCCAAGAGCTACTACGAGTACTGGTAAGGTACACATCAATTACATGTATATCACATATACCTTTCGTTTTGCCGGCCTTCTTGTCCGCTAAGTATTTGGGGCAGTTCCGCTTCCAGTGACCACTTTCCTTGCAATAAAAGCACTCAGTCTCGGGCTTGGGTCCATTCTTTGGCTTCTTCCCGGCAGCTTGCTTGCCGGGCGCGGCAACTCCCTTGTCTTCTTTCTTGAAGGTTTTCTTACCCTTGCCTTTCTTGAACTTAGTGGTTTTATTCACCATCAACACTTGATGTTCCTTTTTGACTTCTACCTCTGCTGATTTCAGCATTGCAAATACCTCAGGAATGGTCTTTTCCATCCCCTGCATATTGAAGTTCATCACAAAGCTCTTGTAGCTCGGTGGAAGCGACTGAAGGATTCTGTCAATGACCGCGTCATCCGGGAGATTAATTCCCAGCTGAGTCAAGCGGTTATGTAACCCAGACATAGTGAGTATGTGCTCACTGACAGAACTATTTTCCTCCATCTTACAGCTGAAGAATTTGTCGGAGACTTGATATCTCTCGACCCGGGCATGAGCTTGGAAAACCATTTTCAGCTCTTCGAACATCTCATATGCTCCGTGTCTCTCAAAATGCTTTTGGAGCCCCGGCTCTAAGCTGTAAAGCATGCCGCACTGAACGAGGGAGTAGTCATCGGTACGTGCCTGCCAAGCGTTCATAACGTCTTGTTCTGCAAGGAGAACAGGTGCGTCACCCAGCGGTGCTTGTAGGACATAATCTTTCATGGCAGCTATGAGGACGATCCTCAGGTTCCGGACCCAGTCCGTGTAGTTGCTGCCATCGTCTTTCAGCTTGGTTTTCTCTAGGAACGCGTTGAAGTTGAGGACTATGTTAGCCATTTGATCTACAAGACATATTGTAAATATTTTTAGACTAAGTTCATGATAATTAAGTTCATCTAATCAAATTATTCAATGAACTCCCACTTAGATAGACATCCCTCCTGTAATCTAAGTATAACATGATCCGAGTTAACTAGGCCGTGTCCGATCATCACGTGAGACGGACTAGTCAACATCGGTGAACATCTTCATGTTGATCGTATCTTCTATACGACTCATGCTCGACCTTTCAGTCTTCTGTGTTCCGAGGCCATGTCTGTACATGCTAGGCTCGTCAAGTCAACCTAAGTGTTTGCATGTGTAAATCTGTCTTACACCCGTTGTATGTGAATGTTAGAATCTATCACACCCGGTCATCACGTGGTGCTTCGAAACAACGAACTGTCGCAACGGTGCACAGTTAGGGGGGGACACTTTCTTAAAATTATTATGAGGGATCATCTTATTTACTATCGTCGTTCTAAGTAAACAAGATGCAAAAACATGATAAACATCACATGCAATCAAATAATAATAGTGACATGATATGGCCAATATCACATAGCTCCTTTGATCTCCATCTTGGGGCTCCATGATCATCTTGTCACCGGCATGACACCATGATCTCCATCATCATGATCTCCATCATCATGATCTCCATCATCGTGTCTCCATGAAGTTGCTCGCCAACTATTACTTCTACTACTATGGCTAACATGTTTAGCAATAAAGTAAAGTAATTTACATGGCGTTTCTCAATGACACGCAGGTCATACAAAAAATAAAGACAACTCCTATGGCTCCTGCCGGTTGTTATACTCATCGACATGCAAGTCGTGATTCCTATTACAATAGCATGAACATCTCATACATCACATATATATCATTCATCATTCATCACAACTTTGGCCATATCATATCACAAAGCACTTGCTGCAAAAACAAGTTAGACGTCCTCTAATTGTTGTTGCAAGTTTTACGTGGCTGAAGAAGGGTTCTAGCAAGAACGTTTTCTTACCTACGTGAAAGCCACAACGTGATTTGTCAACTTCTGTTTACCCTTCATAAGGACCCTTTTCATCGAATCCGCTCTAACTAAAGTGGGAGAGACAGACACCCGCCAGCCACCTTATGCAACTTGTGCATGTTAGTCGGTGGAACCGGTCTCACGTAAGCGTATGTGTAAGGTTGGTCCGGGCCGCTTCATCCCACAATACCGTTGAAGCAAGATAAGACTAGTAGCGGCAAGAAAGTTGACAACATCAACGCCCACAACAAATTTGTGTTCTACTCATGCAAGAGAACTACGCATAGACCTAGCTCTGATACCACTGTTGGGGAACGTTGCAGAAAACAAAAAATTTCCTGCGGTTTCACCAAGATCCATCTAGGAGTTCATCTAGCAACGAGTGATCGGATTGCATCTACATACCTTTGTAGATCACGCGCGGAAGCGTTCAAAGAACGGGGACGAGGAAGGCGTACTCGACGTGATCCAAATCACCGGAGATCCTAGCGCCGAACGGACGGCACCTCCGCGTTCAACACACGTACGGTCAGCATAACGTCTCCTTCTTCTTGATCCAGCAAAGGGGAAGGAGAGGTTGAGGAAGATGGCTCCAACAGCAGCACGACGGCGTGGTGGTGGTGGAGCTGCAGTACTCCGGCAGGGCTTCGCCAAGCACTATGGAGGAGGAGGATGTGTTGGAGAGGGAGAGGGAGGCACCAAAGGCGTGGATTGAGAGGCCCTCCTTCCCCCACTATATATAGGGAGCCTAGGGGGGCGCCGGCCCTAGGATATCCAATCTCCTAGGGGGGCGGCGGCCAAGGGAGGAATCCCTCCTCCCCAAGGCACCTAGGAGGTGCCTTCCCCCTTTGGGACTCTTCCCTTCCTTATCTCTTGGCGCATGGGCCTCTTGGGGCTGGTGCCCTTGGCCCATATAGGCCAAGGCGCACCCCCTACAGCCCATGTGGCCCCCCGGGGCAGGTGGCCCCACCCGGTGGACCCCCGGGACCCTTCCGGTGGTCCCGGTACAATACCGGTGACCCCGAAACTTGTCCCGATGGCCGAAATAGCACTTCCTATATATAATTCTTTACCTCCAGAACATTCCGGAACTCCTCGTGACGTCCGGGATCTCATCCGGGACTCCGAACAACATTCGGGTTACTGCATATACATATCCCTACAACCCTAGCATCACCGAACCTTAAGTGTGTAGACCCTACGGGTTCGGGAGACATGTAGACGTGACCGAGATCGCTCTCCGGTCAATAACCAACAGCGGGATCCGGATACCCATGTTGGCTCCCACATGCTCCTCGATGATCTCATCGGATGAACCACGATGACGATTCAAGCAACCCCGTATACAATTCCCTTTGTTAATCGGTATGTTACTTGCCCGAGATCCGATCGTCGGTATCCCAATACCTCGTTCAATCTCGTTACCGGCAAGTCACTTTACTCGTACCGTAATGCATGATCCCGTGACCAGACACTTGGTCACTTTGAGCTCATTATGATGATGCATTACCGAGTGGGCCCAGTGATACCTCTCCGTCATACGGAGTGACAAATCTCAGTCTTGATCCGTGTCAACCCAACAGACACTTTCGGAGATACCCGTAGTATACCTTTATAGTCACCCAGTTACGTTATGAAGTTTGGTACACCCAAAGCACTCCTACGGTATCCGGGAGTTACACGATCTCATGGTCTAAGGAAAAGATACTTGACATTGGAAAACTCTAGCAAATGAACTATATGATCTTATGCTATGTTTAGGATTGGGTCTTGTCCATCACATCATTCTCCTAATGATGTGATCCCGTTATCAATGACATCCAATGTCCATAGTCAGCAAACCATGACTATCTGTTGATCAACGAGCTAGTCAACTAGAGGCTTACTAGGGACATGTTGGTGTCTATTATTCACACATGTATTACGATTTCCGGATAACACAATTATAGCATGAATAAAAGACAATTATCATGAACAAGGAAATATAATAATAATGCTTTTATTATTGCTTCTAGGGCATATTTCCAACAACGACACCGATCGAAGCTGTTCATACCCGACATCTCGGACAAAGAGAAGTCTGAGGCATCCGAGGAGCTCCCAAAGAAGGGATCCAGGGTTAAGCCCTCGGCCAGCAGGTAAGGTGTATGTATTTTCAGTTATTATGCTTTCATTAGTTTGCCTTAGTTGAAGGTTAACCCCTCTGAATTGCAGCCCCCCACATGAGCGGCCCACTGAGCAGATCTCAGAGGGGACTGTCGGATTTCGGGTTCCGACAAAACCCTTGAGGTTCTAACACTAGGGTGCGCACGAAGATCTCCCCCTCTCTTGCTCGCACACTCAACGATCTCACGGCCTAGCTTAACAGACCTAAAGAACATGAGACACACGATTTATACTAGTTCAGGCCACCGTTGTGGTGTAATACCCTACTATAGTGTGGTGTGGTGGATTGCCTCTTGGGATGAGGATGAACAGTTACAAGGGAAGAACAGCCTCCTAAGGAGAGGTGTTCTTATGCTTGGTGAACTTGTCTGAGGCTTAGGATGGAATGGCTCCAATCCAAGATGAGATGTCCCGACCCAAGATCCGATCCCTAGCTATGGTGGTGGCTTGTCCTATTTACAGAGACCCTGGTCCTCTTCCCAAATATTGAGCGGGAAGGGATCCCACAACGGCCAATTTGAAGGGGTACAGCTAGTACAAGCTATACTGACAAAAGTGGTCTTCGCCTGCCAAAGGCTCTGGTGGTGACGCCGTCCTGGGCTCCATAGTGACCTCCTTCTTGGTGTCCTGCTGGTCTTCTTCTTGTCGCACTGATATGGAAACCTTTGCCTGATGCCTCGGGACTGCTCGCCTGCACTTGCCCCTTTAGCACCAAAGAGGAAACGAGGACACTGTGCTCGCTGGCGCCCGCCTAGGTTCGGTCGTCAACGCCTGCGTCACAGGAACCTCGCGAAGTGCTTCTCGCCTTGATCTCTCCGCCGCTCGCGAGCCAGCCTGGTGAGGACGACCCTGAGGAGGTCTTGCGTCTTCCGTCTCGCGAGGCTTGGCCCCTCGCGAGGGTCTTGGGGGTTTGCTGGTGAAGATGGGCCGTTCGGGGCCGCTGGAGGAGCCACGCTGCGGGCCGCAGGCAGGTAAGTCTGGGGACCCCCGTTCCCAGAACGCTGACAGTAGCCCCCAGGCTCAAGGCGCTCTTGGGCTTGGCTTCGAGGCAAAGCCAAAGGGCAAGTGCAGAGTGCCGCGGGCCCCAACAGCCTGCGGCCTTGGTCGAAGCGTGGCGACTGATTGAACATGGGCGTCTCCGCTTCCCCACGCTGCCTCGACAACTGCCCGACTTGACGGGTCCTTGATGCACACAGCAAAAATATCATTATTACCTTAGATCATGGAGGCCAGTGGTTGGCCTCCCCTTGGCTAAAAATGGGAGTGGGGGGCGGAGCCCCCATCACCCGTCTTTTCTTTGCTTCTCCCGCGTATTATTCTTCCTTGCTCCACCGCCGGCAGCGACGCCCATTGCCCCTGTGAAGAGGCTCTCAGCCACGGAGAAGGGGAAAGCTCGCCAGGAGGGGCCTGGCTCATCACTGCCCAAGATGGGGCGTGTTCGCCCCCGCAAGCACACTGTGACCCCCACCGTGGCCCCTCGCAACCGCGGTGGCGCCTCTTTCCATGGTGGCAGCCGCCTAGGTCATGACAGCCCTGTTTCTGGAGGTGAGGCATGCCGTACTTGCGCGGCCTCCCCGGCCACGCTTCCACACGGTGGAGTTGATGCCGGAGTTCATCGTGTGGTCGGAGAACCCGGCTAGCACCTGGCTTCAGGTCCCCGCGGTTCTTCGTCGGCGAGCTGCCGTCCGCAGATCCAGGCGGTCTCTGGCTGCAGGCGGATGGTTGCTGTAGCAGGGCTTCATGAGTTGTGATGGAGGTCTCTGCCGCAGACAATGTGGTCCTAGCTCACGGCTGGCAGACATTCGTCTGTGCGCACGGGCTGGGCAGGCGGTGTGCCCTCCACTTCAAGTACGACGGCAATGCGACCCTCTTGGTGAGGGTGTTCGAGGAAGATGGTCGCCGTGCCGGGTGCTGCCCCGAGGACAACGACAGTGAAGAGGTGCTCGGCCTTGGCGATGGTCGTGATGAGGAGGGAGGCGGGCCCGGCCATGTCTCGTCTAGCTACGGTGACTCTTCTTTTGGTGGCAGCTCTAGCAGCGGCAGCTACGACCAGCTGCCATGCCACCGCGCCCGCTTCGAAGGTGGCAATGGGTCGGCTCATCGCCCCACTTCGGTGAAGCGCGAGGAGGGGTCTGGCTGAGCTCAGGAGAGTGCCGCGGTCCCGTCCTCGCGACCTGCCGTAGGAGTACGCCCGCTTTTGTTTCATTCCTCCTTTCCTTCCTGCATTAGAGAAAGACAAGTATGGGGCCCCGTGAGGGCATGCAACAGACTATGATTTC
This sequence comes from Triticum dicoccoides, assembly GCF_002162155.2. Lineage (NCBI taxonomy): Eukaryota > Viridiplantae > Streptophyta > Magnoliopsida > Poales > Poaceae > Triticum > Triticum dicoccoides. The sequence goes on along the minus strand of NC_041386.1, from coordinate 423,935,715 downwards.
CAGGTTGTCATCCTGTTTTTATCATTCCTGTGCTGTGTTGCAACGTCATGATTTAGGAATGCGCGTAGAATGACTTAGCTCGATGCGCCTGCGGTAGATCCTGCTGCGTGAGACGCGCGTTTCTCCGTACCTAACGAGGAGGAACAGCGAAAATTTGCTAGGAGATCTGTACCCGGTCCATGTTGTTGTAGCCTGCTGGCTAGCGCGCGCTACCTGTGCATGGCCACGACCCAGCGCCTCGGTCGCGATACCCGAGGGGCACGGATTGAGGGGAGTGCGCCAGCTTGTGGCTCGAACAAGGGCGCCTCGTGAAAAATAGACAAAACGCTCACTAGGGCACCTGTCCAGCCCCCTCACGAGGGACGCGAGAGAGGGTACAGGTCAAACAAAGATCCGAAGGCACAAACAGGGGTAGAAATCGAAGGGACAAGATCAACAAGTGACACCGGAAAGAAAATTTTGAATTAAGAGGGGCAAGCCACCTGCGGAAAGCAAATGAAAAGCCGCATCCAACACCTAGTCTAGTCTTCTTGTCTTCTCACCAGCGTAGAGCTAAGTGCTGCAACTAGTCATGGGAGGGAGCCCCCGAGGCCCGAGGGCGGCACTCCTAAGACTCTGGGGCGTGTACAGCCCCACTCATTATTACATGAGAGTGTCACGAGCGGAGATTCTTCACAGGCACTGGGCCTTGCTTCATAGGCACCGGTCCTTGCTTCATGAGTAGAACTTCCTGAAATGCTGGATGCTCCAGGCGTTCTAGATGGGGACCCCGTCCTGCGTCTCCAGGCAGGCGGTGGAAGGCCTGGAGACGTGGGCGACCCGAAACGGGCCCTCCCACATGGGCAAGAGCTTGTGGAGCGCTTCGCTGGAGAGCACCCGTCTCGGGACAAGATCACACACCTCGAGCGTCCTGGAGTGGACGCTGCGGTAGTGGTACCGCCACAGCGCCTGCTGGTACCTCGCAGCTCGGAGTGAGGATTCGCGGCGACGTTCCTCCCCCAGCACGAGATCCATCCCCCGCATGGCGTCCTGCCGCATTTCATGAAACGCCAAGACCCGCGCGCAGCGATGCTTGACCTCGTGTGGGAGAACTGCTTCTGCTCTGTAGACGAGGAAGAACGGGGTTTCGCCTGTCGGCCTGGTGGCGGTGGTGCGGATGGACACGGACTGGAGCTCGTCGTGCCAGCCCCTGCCGCAGGCCTCAAGCTTCTTCTTGAAGGTCCTAGTCTTGAGACCCCTCAGGACTTCCGCGTTGGCGAGTTCTTCTTGGCCGTTGCTCCTTGGGTGTGCCATGGAGGAGTAGCACATCCGTGTTCCAAGGTCAGCAGAATATGTTTTGAAGATATTGCTAGTGAACTGTGAACCGTTGTTGGTGATGATGCGATTAGGGACCCCAAATCAGCTCACGATGCCCTTGATGAACTTGACTGCTAACCCGGCTGGGATGGTTGATACGTCTCCATTGTATCTACTTTTCCAAACACTTTTTCCCTTGTTTTGGACTCTAACTTGCATGATTTGAATGGAACTAACCTGGACTGACGCTGTTTTCAGCAGAATTGCTATGGTGTTATTTATGTGCAGAAACAAAAGTTCTCGGAATGACCTAAAACTTCACGAAACGTCTATTCGGAAATAATAAAAAATCCTTCCAAAAGATGAAGACCAAGGGGCCCACCACCTGTCCACGAGGGTGGGGGACGCGCCCCCTACCTCGTGGGCCCCCTGGAGCTCCTCCGACCTCAACTCCAACTCTATATATTTTCTTTCGGGGAAAAAAATGAGAGAGAAGGATTCACCGCGTTTTACTATACGGAGCCGCCGCCAAGCCCTAAAACCTCTCGGGAGGGCTGATCTGGTGTCCGTTCGGGAATCCGTCGCCATCGTCATCATCTACCATCCTCCATCACCAATTTCATGATGCTCACTGCCGTGCGTGAGTAATTCCATCGTAGGCTTGCTGGACGGTGATGGGTTGGATGAGATTTATCATGTAATCGAGTTAGTTTTGTTAGGGTTTGATCCCTAGTATCCAGTATGTTCTGAGATTGATGTTGCTATGACTTTGCTATGCTTAATGCTTGTCACTAGGTCCCGAGTGCCATGATTTCAGATCTGAACCTATTATGTTTTCATCAATATATGAGAGTTCTTGATCCTATCTTGCAAGTCTATAGTCACCTATTATGTGTTATGATCCATTAACCCCGAAGTGACAATAATCGGGATACTTAGCGGTGATGACCATAGTCTGAGGAGTTCATGTATTCACTATGTGCTATTAAAAGGAGGCCTTAATATCCCTTAGTTTCCATTAGGACCCCGCTGCCACAGGAGGGTAGGACAAAAGATGTCATGCAAGTTCTTTTCCATAAGCACGTATGACTATATTCGGAATAAATGCCTACATTATATTGATGAATTGGAGCTAGTTCTGTGTCACCCTATGTTATGATTGTTACATGATGAACCACATCCGGCATAATTCTGCATCACCGATCCATTGCCTACGAGCTTTCCATATATTGTTCTTGTCTTATTTACTTTCCCTTGCTATTGCTATCATCACTACAAAATACCCAAAACATTACTTTTGCTACCGTTACCATTACTATCATATTACTTTGCTACTAAATACTTTGTTGCAGATATTAAGTTTCCAGGTGTGGTTGAATTGACAACTCAACTGCCAATACTTGAGAATATTCTTTGGCTCCCCTTGTGTCGAATCAATAAATTTGGGTTGAATACTCTACCCTCGAAAACTGTTGCGATCCCCTATACTTGTGGGTTATCAAGACTATTTTTTGGTGCCGTTGCCGGGGACCATAGCTCTATTCTTTGAGTCACTTGGGATTTATATATGCTTATCATTATGAAGAACATGAGAGATCCAAAACCAAGATTTATCCCTCAACTACGAGGGGAGGTAAGGAACTGCCATCTAGCTCCGCACTTGATTCAACTTCTATTTTGAGTAAGCTTGCGGCACCTAATCCTGCTTCTGCTATTCATTCTAATATTTCGCATGTTATTGATGATGCCACTTCTGCTATGCATGATACTTATGATGAAACTACTTCTATGTATGATACTACTATGCCACTTGGTGAATTTCTTGATGAACAACTTGCTAGGGTTAGAGAGAATGAAATTATTGAATCTAATAATATTGATTAAAGTGATGATGAAGACTTGCCCGTTATTCCTAAGGGTTATGTTTTTGATAAAGAAGATTCTTTAGCTATTTTAGCTTGCAAAGATAGTTATGAACTTAAGAGGTTATTAGCTAAATGGAATAAGCAATCTCTAAATGCTAGGATGAAACCTGACCCTGCTTTTGCTACTTCACCTATCTTTGTTACTGATAAGGATTATGAATTCTCTGTTGATCCTGATATAATTACTTTGGTTGAATATGATCCTTTTCATGGCTATGAATCTGAAACTGTTGTGGCACATCTTACTAAATTAAATGATATAGCCAGCCTATTCACTAATGATGAGAGAACTCGTTACTTTTATATCCTTAAAATATTTCTGTTCTCATTAAAGGGTGATGCTAAGGTATGGTTTAATTCTCTTGATCCTGGTTGTGCGCGTAGTCCCCAGGATATGATTTATTACTTCTCTGCTAAATATTTTCCTGCTCATAAGAAACAAGCTGCTTTAAAGGATATATATAATTTCGTGCAAATAGAAGAAGAGAGTCTCCCACAAGCTTGGGGGAGGCTTCTCCAATTACTTAATGCTTTGCCTGATCATCCTCTTAAGAAAAATGAAATACTTGATATCTTTTATAATGGACTAACCGATGCCTCCACAGATTACCTGGATAGTTGTGTTGGTTCTGTTTTCAGGGAAAGAACGCCGAATGAAGCTGAAATTCTATTGAATAATATGTTGACAAATGAAAATAATTGGGCACTTTCCTGAGCCAGCTCCTGAGCACATTCCTAAACCAACTCCGAAGAAGAGGGGTATTCTATTTCTCAGTCCTGAAGATATGCAAGACGCAAAGAAATCTATGAAAGAAAAAGGTATTAAAGCTGAAGATGTTAAGAATTTACCTCCTATTGAAGAAATACACAGTCTTAATTTAACGCCTGTTGAAGAAACATATGACGTTAATCCATCTCCTATTGAAGAAACTCATGGTCCTGATAACCCGACGCAGGTAGTAAAGGTAAATTCTCTCTATAGATATGATAAAGCTGAAATCCCATTTACTAAGTTTGTCATCCCATGCTTAGATGAGTTTGATAAATTTATGGTTAAGAAAGAAGACTTCAATGCTTATTTTGGTAGACAATTGAAATACAATTCAGATATGCTTGAACACTTGGGTAATTATATGGCTAATGTCCAAGGTGAACTTAAACTTATGAGTAAACATGCTTCTATGGTTACCACTCAAGTAGAACAAGTACTTAAAGCTCAAAATAATTTGCTTAATGAAGTGAATAGTAGGAATAATGATAATGCTTTTAGAGTTATGACTAGAAGTGGTAGAATGACTCAGGAACCTCTGTATCCTAAAGGCCATCGTAAGAGAATTGAGCAAGATTCTCAGAGAAATAATGTGGATGCACGTAGTCCTTCTAATAAGGAGAAAAAGAAAAATGATAGGACTTTTCATGCTTCTAGTGAACCTATTACTGAAACACCTGAGAATCCAAATGATATTTCTATCTCTGATGCTGAAACACAATCTGGTAATGAACCTGAAACTACTGATAATGTTAATGATAATGTTCATGATGAGGCTCAACCTAGTAATGATAATGATATAGAAATTGAACCTGCTGTTGATCTTGATAACCCACAATCAAAGAATCAACGTTATGATAAGAAAGACTTTGTTGCTAAGAAACACGGTAAGGAAAGAGAGCCTTGGGTTCAGAAACCCATGCCTTTTCCTCCCAAACCAGCCAAGAAAAAGGATGATGAGGATTTTGAGCGCTTTGCTGAAATGATTAGACCTATCTTTTTGCGTATGCGATTAACTGATATGCTCAAAATGAATCCTTATGCTAAGTATATGAAATATATTGTTACAAATAAAAGAAAGATACCGGAAGCTGAAATTTCCACCATGCTTGCTAATTATACTTTTAAGGGTGGAATACCAAAGAAACTTGGAGATCCAGGAGTACCCACTATACCATGCTCCATTAAAAGAAACTATATTAAAACTGCTTTATGTGATCTTGGAGCCGGTGTTAGTGTTATGCCTCTCTCTTTATATCGGACTTGATTTGAATAAGTTGACACCTATTGAAATATCTTTGCAAATTGTTGATAAATCAACTGCTATACCTGTCGGTATTTGTGAGGATGTGCCTGATGTAGTTGCAAACGTTACTATTTTAACGGACTTTGTTATTCTTGATATTCCCGAGGACGATAGTATGCCTATTATTCTCGGAAGACCCTTTTTAAATACTGCAGGGGCTGTTATTGATTGCACTAATGGCAATGTCACTTTTCATGTTAATGGTATTGAGCATACGGTACACTTTCTGAGGAAACAACGTGAAGTTCATAGTATCAACTCTATTGGAAAAATTCCATCGATTATATTTGGAGGTTTTGAATTTCCTCTTCCTGCTGTCAAGAAGAAATATGATATTCTTATTATTGGGGATGTGCATATCCCTGTTGAGGTAACATAGTTGAGGGAGTCCAGGATTAGGGGGTCTCCGGACAGCCGGATTATCTCCACTGGCCGGACTGTTGGGCTATGAAGATACAAGATTGAAGAGTTCGTCTCGTGTCCGGATGGGACTCTACTTGGCGTGGAAGGCAAGCTAGACAATACTGATATGTATATCTCCTCCTTTGTAACCAACCTTGTGTAACCCTAGCCCTCTCCCGTGTCTATATAAACCGGAGGGTTTTAGTTTGTAGGATAACATACAATGATACCATAGGCTAGCTTCTAGGGATTAGCCTCTCATCAATATTAATCAAGCAGGACATAGGGTTTTACCTCCATCAAGAGGGCCCGAACCTGGGTAAAACATTGTGTCCCCTACCTCCTGTTACCATCCGCCTTAGACGCACAGTTCGGGACCCCCTACCCGAGATCCGCCGGTTTTGACACCGACATTGGTGCTTTCATTGAGAGTTCCTCTCTGTCATCGCCGTTAGGCTTGATGGCTCCTACTGTCATCGATGGCGATGCAGTCCAGGGTGAGACTTTTCTCCCCAGACAGATCTTCGTGTTCGGCGGCTTTGCACCGCAGGCCAATTCGCTTGGCCATCTGCAGCAGATTGAAAGTTATGCCCCTGACAACCAGGTTAGGTTTGGAAGCTTAAACTACACGGCCGATATCTGTGGAGACTTGATCTTTGACGGATTCGAGCCTCTGCCTTGTGCGTCACGCGGTCACGATGAGTACGATTTAGCTCTACCATCGGATAGTGATCAAGAGATCGCACAGGCAGCCGCTCCGACCCTCAATTCGGAGCCAGGTGCGCCTTCCGCGGACGGGTGGATGGACCCCGCCACAGAGGCCTTACCCTCAGCGGCGATCGATCCAAACATCGACCTTACCTTGCACGAGAGCCGTGCAGTTAAACTGCCGGATCCTTCTCCGGCCACAGACTCTGAACCGCCTGCGCCTGGTCCTATCGAATCCGATTGGGGGCCAATCATGGAGTTTACCTCCGCAGATAATTTTCAGCACTCGCCCTTTGGCGACATACTGAACTCATTAAGGTCTCTCACCTTGTCAGGAGGATCCTGGCCGAACTATGTCCGGCAGGACTAGGATGCGGACGGCAAAGAAATTCGCGGCCCACCCACCACCCACTTAGTAGCCACTGTCGATGACTTAACCGACATGCTCGACTTCGACTCCGAAGACATCGATGGTATGGACGACGATGCGGGAGACGCAGAGGAACCACTGCCCATAGGGCACTGGACGCCCACTTCACCACATGACGTATACATGGTGAACACACCAAAAGAAAACGACGACGAGGAACGGAAGGACGCAACGAAGGGTTGCCCCCTCAAGAAGCAGTCAAAGCGGCGGCGTAAACGCCGCTGCAAATCCCGCCTCGACAGAAATAACGATCATACAGACCCAGCGTTAGAGCAGGGGGAACCATTGCCGGACCACGGCAACATGAAGTATCAAGCCGAACAACCTGACTCTGCCAAAGATAATAGTCTGGATGACTTCACACCGGACAGACACCAGGAGCAACAGAGTGCCCGTCAAAGGCTTGTTGCCACCGCGAGGAGTCTAAAAAAGCAGAAGCAAAGACTCAAGGCTGCACAAGACACACTCGGAATCAGATGGAGCAAGGTACTCAACGCAGCAGCGAAGTATGGCGGTAATGTCCCCACCAAGAGCTACCCGAAGCGGAAGTTGCTACCCGAATTCGATGAGGAGGCCTTAGATCCCCCGCAACCAAAAATTAAAATGGCCACCTGGCCGGATAGACGACCTCACGGCCAACATAGAGTGGCAAGCAATGCCGCACATAAGCCAATACGCGATCCACGCGAGGGCTCGCATCAAAAGGACGGCGCAACCAGATCCATCTATGGACCACGCAGGGGCGCTCCAGCATACGATGCAACACAACAAACATCCGAACACTACGATACACCCAGATACAGGGGTGCCGCACACCCCCTATGTTTCACCGATGAGGTACTGGACCATGAATTTCCAGAGGGATTCAAACCCGTAAACATAGAGGCATACGACGGAACAACATACCCTGGGGTCTGGATTGAGGACTATATACTCCATATCCATAAGGCTCGAGGAGATGATCTCAACGCCATTAAGTATTTACCCCTCAAACTCAAAGGGCCAGCTCGGCACTGGCTTAAAAGCCTCCCCGAAAGCTCCATTGGAAGCTGGGAAGAGCTCGAAGACGCTTTTTGGGCAAATTTTCAAGGGACTTATGTCTGACCTCCGGACGCGGACGATTTGAGTCATATAACTCAATAGCCCTGAGAGTCAGCCCGAAAGCTTTGGAACAGGTTCCTTACTAAAAAGAACCAAATACTCGACTGTCCGGACGCTGAAGCCTTGGCAGCTTTTAAGCATAGCGTCCGTGATGAATGGCTTGCCAGACACCTCGGCCAAGAAAAGCCGAGAAAAATGGCAACATTAACAAGCCTCATGACCCGCTTTTGCGCGGGTGAGGATAGCTGGCTAGACAGATGCAGCACCAGCGACCCCAGTACATCCGAAGTTAGAGATGGAAACGGAAAATCACGGCGCAACAACAATAATAAAGAAGACAACATGAAGAGCACGACAGTAAACGCCGGATTCAAAAGCTCTCAGCCAAGTCAGCAAAAGCCGCCCTCTAAAGGCGCTAGAGACGAACTGTCCAGCCTAAACAAAATTCTGGACCAAGTATGTCAGACCCATAGCACCCCCGGTAAACCTGCTAATCATACCCACAGAGAATGTTGGGTCTTCAAGCAGTCCGGCAAGCTCAACGCTGTACACAAGGGGGGAATATACACCAAGCGAAGACGAGGATGAGCCTCTCAAGCAAGACACTGGGGAACAAAGAAAATTTCCACCAGAAGCCAAAACAGTAAACGTGTTACATGTGATAAAGGGGAGAAACAAAGTGGCACTCCCAGATAAATATGCCCAAGGGCCTATCACCGCAGAGTCCTACCACTGGTCGTTTCAACCGATCACTTTTAACCATCGGGATTACTCAGTAAGTATCCGGCGTGCAGGATGGCCTGCCCTGGTATTGGACCCAATAATTGACGGATACCACTTTACACGAGTCCTGATGGACGGTGGCAGCAGTTTAAAACTGATATACCAGGATACAATCCGCAAAATGGGGATAGACCCAACGAAAATTTGCTTAAGCAATACTACCCTTAAAGGAGTAACGCCAGGCCCAGGGGCTCATTGCACGGGCTCCCTGCTACTAGAGGTTATATTCGGCTTCCCTGATAACTTCCTAGCGAACATTTAACATTCCACATTGCTCCGTTCCAAAGTGGCTATCAAGCACTACTTGGACATGAAGCTTTTGCTCGTTTTAATGCAATACCGCACTACGCTTCCCTTACGCTTAATATGCCCGGTCCATGTGGTATCATTACAGTAAATGGAAATATTAAGCGATCTCTGCGCGCCGAAGAGAGGGCGACTACCTTGGCAGCCGCACACTAAAAAGGGCCTCACCAGCTAAAGCATTTGATAGGTCGTCAAGACCACGGACACGGTTAGACGAGTCCGGCGCAGCCATATGTAACTCACACAGGTTTCATAAGCCACACCCCTATTACAAATACAAGGGGCTCAACGCGCGCAGACAAGTGGCAATTTTTACTCATCTTGAATTATACATGGTTTCTTCAAACCTACCTCTTTGCACGACAACTTTTCACCTAAGTTTCTCTCTTTTACAGATGACCATCGTGCTACACCCGTCCAGGATACGGCACAACGGAGACGCAAGCGCAGACGTGCAGCAGGGACCCGCCCCAAGGATTCTTTTTAGATTAAGACCCTGCGTCAACTTTTTTTATAGTCTCTTGTTGATACACATCCCTCGGATTCTCAGTACAATTGAGAAGGATGCTGGCGTCTTGGCATCTGGCCACGTCAGAATAATGCACATACTTGGACACCAGGGGCTGCTTACAAAGGGCACTATTTAGGCCTACCATAAAGACCGAATACCTTAGGGAGTGTTCGGCGTCGCGAGTTTGGCCTTATATGCATCAGCTCTGAATCATGTCTTTGGTCAAACGTTGGGTTTGCCCGGCTCCTATGTTTTGGTACCTTACGTTCCGCTCTATCGGCTAAGGTAGCACTAGGAGAACTACTGCGGTTGTGCCCCGGGTCATCCGGACGAGCACCTCAGTAGAGAAAGCTGAAAACTGACTGTCATGATATAGCATGAGACTGGTCAACCACTCGATGACCTATCGGAATGTTAGAATTCCTCTGCCTTAACGAAGGTCCGTTTCCCGGCCAGGCTTGTACGCACCCCGAATTCGGGAGAGTGCGGAGCCAACAGGGGCTATATAGTAGACACACCGTCAAACTCCTATGGCTAAGTGAAAGTGTTAAAGTATTATAGTCCGGTTGCCTCGTTCGCTGCGCTATCACCTCCTTAATAGGACCAAGACGTTGGGTTAAGTGTGAACATGCGTCTTCTGCAAACACCTCCACATTATATGCATGGGGGCTGAAGCCGACGACTGTAATCTTTCAGGTTATACACATGTATACATAAACGGCCGCACAGGAGGCATCATATTACTTTCAGGCAAAAGTATAAACACAGCCTTAATAAATTTCATAAAAACATTGTGTTTACAATGGGAATATATGTCTCTCAAACATAATATTCTTCGAGCACTGGGCCTCTATCAAACGAGCACCGTCGAGAACCTCTTCGAAATAGTGCTCGGCAGCCACTCGGCCTATGGCCGAACCCTGCGCCGCAACAGTGGTAGCATCCATCTCCGTCCAGTATGCTTTAACACGGGCAAGGGCCATCCGCGAGCCTTCTATGCACGCCGACCTCTTCATCACATTGATGCGCGGCACCGCACCAAGGAACTGCTGCACTAAGCTAAAATAGTTGTTCGGTTTCGGCTTTTCCGGCCACAGCTGATCCACGACAGACCTCATGGCGAGTCCGGACAACCTATTCAGTTCGGCCCATTCGGCTAGCTAATCAGTGAATGGAAGTGGACGCTCTGGGACGTTGAATTGCGACCAGAACAGCTTGTCCACTTCACGATCTGTTTGACCTTGGAAGTATTTGGCTGCATCGGCAGCGCTCGCCGCCAAGTCCATATATGCGTCTGCCAAACTCCACAGGCGATCCAGAGGGGCATACCGTGGATCTCTGAACTTTCTCCGTAGCATGAACGGCTTCCCAGCCGCAATATCCCCGGCTTCACGCAGCTCCTCCCTCTTCGCTCTCATAGCAGAGCAGGTGTCTTTGTTCGCCATCGTGGCCTTTTCAAGGTCCGCTGCCTTCAATCGGTCTCTTTTTCAAGGACCTGGCAACGGTCGGCAATGTCTTTTAATTCTATGGCCATCTTGGCCATCTTCTCTTTGCTCTCACAATGCGCGGCCTTCTCGGCTTTCAACTCTTCGGGCGCCTTCAAAGCAGCTGCATTACTAATCCTTGCTTGTTCTTTGGCTCGGGCAAATTCTGCCCGCAAGGTTTCCAAGGTGGCAGCTCCATCTGCAGTCACAACATATTAAAGATAATGGCATCATGCTTCTCTAACTATGTGGCATTCACCAGAAAATAACACTTACCATGTGCCTCGTCAAGCCTCTTGTTAACAAGCTCGATGTCGGCATCCGCCGCATCCAGTTGCCGCTTCAGTTCGGCAAATTCTTGAGTCCGGCTAACCACCGGAGCTCCCACTGCTTGCACATTAAAGCGGTATGGTTATTGCCTGGGACTACGATCCTCTATTTGCTGCCGTTCTCAGCCACAACCAGAGTCTCAGGGGCTACTATCTACACAGGGCACACCTAAAAATGTGCGGTACCATCACAAATGTACATCATTTTACGTACCTCAAAGCCCGTCAGTAGACTCATAAAGGCATCATGCAACCCGCTTTCGGCGGATGAGATCCTTTCCATCACCGTACCCATCAATGTACGGTGTTCTTCTGAGATGGCCGCTCACTCCAACAGCTCTCTTAGTACGTCCGACCGCATACCAGATGGTGCCGGACTCTTCTGTTTGCTCTCTTCGAGAGCCGGACACTGGGGACTTCGGGTGACTATAGGATTATTTTCTAGCCTCACCGGATCCGGAGAGGCCCTCCGTGACGATACTTCAAGGTCGCCCGCTTCTTGAGCGAAGGATTCCTGGGGAGGCGTTTTGCTCTCCATCATCTCCGGAAGAAGATCCCCCGAAGATGAGCTCTGCTAAGAAGGGCTAAGATTCGAACTGCAATAAATACTTCGGTTATTCTCCTCAGAGGCAAGGTAGTATATCTCCACTCTTAAAGTACTTTCTGATTACTTACAGCTTGTTGGAGGGCTGATCCCCGCGCGGACTTTGTGCGGCAAGAGCACCCTCCAAGGCAGGACCCTCTGGCGGAGATGTCTTCTCCCACCTGGAAACCTTGGTTTCTGGATCTTCAGAGGTAGTCCTCTTCCTTCCCCAGGGTGGGAGAATGTCTGATTCCTCCCCTCGGTTATCCTCCCTCACGGAGGCGCTCGTTCCCTCGGTCGGAATGGGTAGCGATGGAGGTCTGCTTTCGCCCTCATTATTCCCCCCTTTGTCTTCCTTTGAGGGCTCCGGGTAAGGTGCTAGATCGAGCATCTTTTCCAGTACCGTATTTTCCAAACCCTCAGGAAGGGGGCCGAACACCGAATCATCTTCGCCTTTGTTATCCAGTCCTGTTCAAAGAGCGATTTCTCAGAATGACGTCATGGTAAACAAAAGACGGTGTGTTCGGCTGAAGGATTACTTACTTGGTCGGTGGTACGGTTGCTACTCAGGCCCACGTCCTCGGTGGTATCCGGACACTCTATTTGGGGTCAAAAGAATTATTTGTACATCTCCTCGTGTGTCAGGCCGAGGAAATTCTGAATAGTACACGACCCTTCTGGGTTGAACTCCCACATGTGGAGGGGCCGGTGTTTGCAAGGCTGGACTCGATGAACCAGCATGACTTGCGCCACCATAATCATAATGAAATCTCCTTCAAAGAGATTTTGGATGCGGCTTTGCAGTACAGGCACGTCCTTGGCAGGACCCCAGGTTAGCGCTCTACTAATCCATGACATGAGTTGTGGTGGAGGGCCTGAGCGGGAAGCAGGGGCAGCCACCCACTTGGCACTTCTAGGAGCTGTGATACAAAACCACCCCTGTTGCCATAATCCGGACACCTCTGTAAAGGAACCTTTGGGCCAGGGAGCTCCTGCTATCTTGCTTATTAATGCGCCTCCGCACGCTGCATACTGCCCCTCGACCATCTTCGGCTTCACGTCAAAGATCTTGAGCCACAGGCCGAAGTGAGGGGTAATGCGGAGGAAGGCCTCACACACGACAATGAATGTCGAGATGTGGAGAAAGGAGTCCGGGGCTAGATCGTGGAAATCTAGCCCGTAATAAAACATCAACCCCCTAACGAAGGGATCCAGAGTGAGGCCTAGTCCTCGGAGGAAGTGGGAGATGAACATGACGTCTTCGTTGGGTTCAGGAGTAGGGACGGCCTGCCGTCGGGCAGGCAGCCAAGGCAAAACCTCGGCGGTCAGGTATCTGGCCTCCCTCAACTTCTTGATGTCTTCTTCCATAATGGAGGAGGGCATCCACCGGCTTTGAAGGCTAGATATGGACATGGTTGAAGGTCCGGAGCACCTGACCTGGGCTTTGGGTGTTTGAACTCGAGGCGGGGGAAGGATTCGATTGGGCACAGGAGGGAAAAAAGTAAAAGCCTTGTCCCTTTATAAAGAGGGTGAATATCAAGCGTCCTCTCCGAAGCCGTTTGGGACTTGCCTATAATCTAGGAGTCCTAGACACGGTTGGGTTACCTACGCCCGTACTGATGAGAATCCCGTAATAAGGGGACACGATCTTTGCTTTGACAAGACGTGTCGAAAGACTGCCTCGCGTTATGTGCGGGGCTAGTTAAAGGAAACAGTTCGAATAATCACCGGGCCATGGCATAATGTCGTGTTGCCAAAACAAGTCAGCAAATTAGATTTGTAAAAATATTATTATCTCTACGGTGGTATGTGGAACTTATTTTGCAGGGTCGGACACTATCCTTTTATTCAAACTCTTCTGTGATGTATTCGGAGAAGGAACCCGCCTTGCAATGCTGAAGACAATACTGCGCGCCGGACTCATCGTCATTGAAGCTTGGTTCAAGGGATACTGAGGGAATCCTGGATTAGGGGGTCTCCGGACAGCCGGATTATATCCTTTGGCCGGACTGTTGGACTATGAAGATACAAGATTGAAGACTTCGTCTCATGTCTGGATGGGACTCTACTTGGCGTGGAAGGCAAGCTAGGCAATATGGATATGTATATCTCCTCCTTTGTAACCGACCTTGTGTAACCCTAGCCCTCTTCGGTGTCTATATAAACCGGAGGGTTTTAGTCCGTAGGACAACATACAATCATACCATAGGCTAGCTTCTAGGGTTTAGCCTCTCCGATCTCGTGGTAGATCTACTCTTGTACTACCCATATCATCAATATTAATCAAGCAGGACGTAGGGTTTTACCTCCATCAAGAGGGCCCGAACCTGGGTAAAACATTGTGTCCCGTGCCTCCTGTTACCATCCGCCTTAGACGCACAGTTCGGGACCCCCTACCCGAGATCCGCCGGTTTTGACACCGACAATAGTGTTATTCGAAATTTCTCTGGTTCCATGTTATTCGAAATGAGTTCATTAAAAATACTTGATCAACCTTGTTAGTGGATTCCTTTTGATGATCATGAGATGGATCAAACTAAAAGGCACAACCTATTGTACCCTCCTCTTACTTTCTGTTATTTATATTAAATAAAATAAAAATAGTATTTTTCTGTCTGTTATCTGATTTATCCGTGCAATATAAAAATACCCTGAAAATAGATTTTCTCCAAATGCCCTGAAATTTAAATAAGATTTTTCTGGAATATTTGAGAATATTTGGCACTGAGAACACATCAGGAGGAGCTGGCACCTGGCCACGAGGGTCAGGGGCGCGCCCTATGCCCTGGGCGCGCCCCCCTGCCTCGTGGGCCCAAAGTGGCCCTCCTCCACTTATTCCTGCACCCACACACGAATATCCAGTTCATACCCGAGTCTAAGCTCATTTTGCTGCCATTTTCGATCTCCTTGCTCAAAGCACCTCTCACAAAACTGCTTGGGGAGATTGTTCCTTGGTATGTGACTCCTCCATTGGTCCAATTAGTTTTTGTTCTAGTGCTTTATTCATTGCAATTTTATGTCGCCTAGGTGACCATGTTCTTGAGCTTGCATGTCAAATTTATATGGTCAAAAGTAGTTTTGATGCATGATATAGGCTCTAGGCACTTGTAGGAGTAGTTGCTATCAATATTATTGAGTTTGGTTTACTTTTATTTTGAAGTTACTAAAAATTTCAGAAATTTTTCAGAGGAAGAAATATGTTTAGGAAAATGTACCAAGGTGGCTCTTCAA
Source organism: Triticum dicoccoides (assembly GCF_002162155.2). NCBI lineage: Eukaryota > Viridiplantae > Streptophyta > Magnoliopsida > Poales > Poaceae > Triticum > Triticum dicoccoides. Next base: position 423,920,551 of record NC_041386.1, on the reverse strand, counting down.
GGAAACAAGAGCCCAGGCTTGCAATGTGTGATGCTGATGATGAGCCACCAAGGGACGCTCCAGTGCGGCCCTGTGAATGGCCTTTAGAGGACTTCATGGGTCAAGAAGGGATTAAGGAAGAATTTAACGCATACTTGCGTAACGCTGATCTTGTGAGCTTCGAGGAAGAAAAATGCCATCAGTACCACTATCTCACTAGTTCCTTTGTGAGGAGGTTTGAATTTTCATCTTCACGTAATTCTCCAACTGTCCTGTTTGATCTTTATGAAAATTCTTACACTATGGACTTAGAGGATTTTTACCACTGCTTGCAAACTTCCACAATGGGGTAGTGTCAGGGAACCCCGCAAATCTGAATTTATAGATTTTCGTGCTAGTATAATTGTGGGGGATCTAGAGATATAACACAAGCTACCTTAGGGAGCATTCACATTCCTGCTATACATTATTTTGCTCTCTTCATAGGTAGATGCATTAACAGTAAAGATGAAGCATGTCACATGTGTGTCCCTGACCTCAGTATTCTTAGGAGTGCTGTGTTGGGAGATAAATCTTATAATTTGGGAGCCATTGTTGCACGTAGGTTGCATCTGAATAGATTTAATGGAGATTTCTTTGGTGGAATTTATGCAACCCACTTAGCTGATTTTCTTGGTGTAACTATACGTAATGATGATATTGAATTACCTCCTGCTTACCTGACTTTAATGCTATGGTTCACCACCAGTTTGTCAAGAGGAATGAATCACCTCTCTAGTATCGTTTAATCTTTGACAGACGTCGTGCTGTCCATATTACTCTCCCTGCTCCTGCCTTCTTTGATTATCAGGCAGAAGGAAGATATGTTATTACCAGCGAGGAGGTAGATGAGTACGAGAGGAGGGCGGAGGCCGCTCGTCGCCACGCTGTAGCTTAGGAGGCGATAGCCGCTGCATCTCAGTATGACCCCAACTATTATTATGGATATCCACCAGGCCAACCGTGGCCATAGACCAACTTAGGCCAAAAGCCTAAGCTTGGGGGAGTACGTATTTCTCACCGACATTACATTCATGTCCACACACTCATTGCTAGATGTCCGTGCTCATACTTTTTCATTGTATCATCCATGCTAGTTTATTTCCTTTTTATGCTTTCTTCTTGTGTGTTTAATAAACCTTAAGAAAAACCAAAAAAATAGTTGTAGGTTTTAATTAGTTTAATTTCCATGCTTGTAGTAGATAAAAAAAGGAAAACCCAAAAAGATTTCCTGTTCTTCTTTTGCTTGTTGGGAGCTTTCCCGTGTAAATAGTTTTATTTCTTTTCTTTTCTTTTCTTTGGGGGTCGATAGGAGAAGACCATAATTAAATTGTTGAAGTATCTCTTATATGCATTATTGTTGATCTGACAAAAGAGCCCATATTTCCTTGTCTTCTCCTGTTTATTGAATGCTTGTAGATTCTAGCTTAGTCCAATGCACGTGCACTGTATTATTGTCCACATCATTCGGTTGTGCAAGTGAAAGGCAATTATGACGATATATGATGAACTTATTCAGATGAGAAAAGCTGGTATGAACTCGACCTCTCTTGTTTTTGTAAATATGATTAGCTCATCGTTCCTGATTCAGCCTATTATGAATAAACATGTTTGGAATGACAACTAGAGATCATAGTTTCTTGTGCCATGCTTGATTAGCTAGGAGCTTATAATGGTTTACCTTGCGTGCCAACATGCTATTTAAATGGTTGTGATGTGGTATGATAGGGTGGTATCCTCCTCTGGATGATTTAAGTGACTTGACTGGTGCATGTTCACACATGTAGTTGAAACAAAATCAACATAGCCTTCACGATATTTATGTTCATGGTGGATTATATTCTACTCATGCTTGCATTCAATGTTGATTAATTTTAATGCATGTTCATGACTGTTGTCACTTCCCAGTCTTTTGCTAGCCTTCACCTGTACTAAGTGGGAATACTGCTTGTGCATCCAACTCCATAAACCCCAAAGTTATTAGATATGAGTCCACCATACCTACCTATATACGGTGTCTACCTGCCGTTCCAAGTAAATTTGTATGTGCCAAACTCTAAACCTTCAAATAAATATCCTGTTTTGTATGCTCAGATAGCTCATATATCAACTAGTGCTATCTGTATCTTCCATGTTAGGCGGGTTATTCTCAAGAGGAGTGGACTCCGCTCCTCACTCACGAGAAAGTGGCTGGTCACCGGGATGCCCAGTCCCATGCTTTATGCAAATCAAATCAAAATAATTGCAAACAAAACTCCCCCTGGGACTCTTGTTAGTTGGAGGCACTCGTTGTTTCGAGCAAGCCATGGATTGATGCTTGTTGTTGGGGGAGGGGGGAGTATAAACTTTACCATTCTGTTTGGGAACCGCCTATAATGTGTGTAGCATGGAAGATATCGCCATCTCTTGGTTGTTACGTCGACAATGAAAGTATACTGCTCAAAATATTATTCATCTCTATTTCAAAACTGAGGTCTGGCACCTCTACAAATCCCTGCTTCCCTCTGAGAAGGGCCTATCTATTTACTTTCATGTTGAGTCATCATCTTCTTATTAAAAAGAACCAGTTGGAGAGCACCGCTGTCATTTGGATTCATTACTATTAGTTTACATTGAGTGTGACTTGACTGGATCTCTTTTACCATGAATTACAATGTCTAGTCAGTCCTTGATCTTTAAAGGTGCTCTACATTTATGTTTTGCGGTCTCAGAAAGGGCTAGCGAGATACCATCTTGTTATATCATATTATGATTGTTTTGAGAAAGTGTTGTCATCCGAGATTTATTATTATTGCTCGCTAGTTGATTATGCCATTGATATGAGTAAACTTGAGACCTAAGCATTATTGTGAATGTGGTTAGTCATAATCTTTGCTGAAAACTTGAATGGGGGCTTTACATATTTACAACAACAAGAGAAACAAAGTTTGTAAAAGTTTTTCTTTATCTCTTTCAGTTTGTCAACTGAATTGCTTGAGGACAAGTAAAGGTTTAAGCTTGGGGGACGTGATACGTCTCTGTCGTATCTACTTTTCCAAACACTTTTGCCCTTGTTTTGGACTCTAACTTGCATGATTTGAATGGAACTAACTCGGACGGACGCTGTTTTCAGCAGAATTGCTATGGTGTTATTTATCTGCAGAAACATAAGTTCTCGGAATGACCTGAAACTTCACGGAACATCTATTCGGAAATAATAAAAAATCCTTGCAAAAGATGAAAACCAGGGGGCCCACTGAAACCCACAAGTATAGGGGATCACAACAGTTTTTGATAAGTAAGAGTGTCGAACCCAATGAGGAACTAAAGGTAGAACAAATATTCCCACAAGTTCTAGCGACCACCGATACAACTCCACGCACGCTTAACGTTCACTTTACCTAGAACAAGTATGAAACTATAAGTACTTTGTAGGTGTTGTTGGATAGGTTTGCAAGAATATAAAGAGCACGTAAATAAATGGTAGGGGCTGTTTAGATAAAAAAACAATAAAGTAAATATAGAGAGTGTGGAAAACTGGTGGTAGGAGTTGCAAAATTGCCCCTAAGCAATTGACTACTTTACTAGACCGATAGCAAGTATTATGTGGGAGAGGCCACTACTAGCATGTCATCCCTGACTTGGAATTCTATACACTTATGATTGGAACTATTAGCAAGTATCCGCAACTACTAATGTTCATTAAGGTAAAACCCAACCATAGCATTAAGGTATATTGGTCCCCCTTCAATCCCGTATGCATCAATTTCTATGCTAGGTTGAAGCTTCTGTTACTCTTGCCCTCCAATACATAGTCCTATCAACATACAACTAACCCTAGGGTGTGATCAACGCGCGCAATCATATGATGGGCACCAAAGGACAGCAACATAACCACAAGAAAATTAAATCAATCATAGCAATTCATCAACCACCGATAGAACAACAAAAATCTACTCAGACATCATAGGATGGCAACACATCATTGGATAATAATATGAAGCATAAAGCACCATGCTCAAGTAGAGGGTACAGCGGGTTGCGGGAGAGTGGACCGCTGTAGATAGAGGGGTGAAGGTGATGGAGATGTTGGTGAAGATGGCGGAGGTGTTGGTGTAGATCGCGGTGATGATGATGGCCCCCGGTGGCACTCCAGTGCCACCGGAAGCGAGGGGGAGAGAGCCCCCCTCCTTCTTCTTCTTCCTTGACCTCCTCCCTAGATGGGAGAAGGGTTTCCCCTCTGGTCCATGGCCTCCATGGCACGGGAGGGGTGAGAGCCCCTCCAACATTGGATCTGTCTCTCTGTCTCTCTTTGTTTCTGCGTTCTATGACTCTACCCGTTCACCGCTTCTTATATTCCCGGAGATCCATAACTCCGATTGGGATGAAATTTTGACACGATCTCTATCCGGATATTAGCTTTCTTGCGGCGAAAGTAGGGCATCAACCGCCTTATGGGGTGGCCACGAGGGTCAGGAGCGCGCCCCCTGCCTCGTGTGCTCCTCGAGCATCGTCTCGCGTGGATTTTTCTTCCCAAAAATCATATATATTCCAAAAAAATCTCTGTTAGTTTTTATTCCGTTTGGACTCCGTTTGGTATGGATATTCCACGAAACAAAAAACATGCAACAAACAGGAAGTGGCACTGGGCATTGGATCAATATGTTAGTCCCAAAAATAGTATAAAAAGTTGTCGAACTATATGAAAGTTGTAGAATATTTGCATGGAACAATCAAAAATTATAGATACGACGGAGACGTATCAGCAACCCCAAGCTTCATTCCTGCTCATCCTAGAGTAGGTAAATGATAAAAAAGATAATTTTTGATGTGGAATGCTACCTAGCATAATCTTGATCACATATCTAATCATGGCATGAATATTAAGATACGAGTGATTCAAAGCAATAGTCTATAATTTGACATAAAAACAATAATACTTCAAGCCTACTAATAAAGCAATCATGTCTTTTCAAAATAACATGGCCAAAGAAAGTTATCCCTACAAAATCATATAGTCTGGCTATGCTCCATCTTCACCACACAAAATATTCACATCATGCACAACCCCGATGACAAGCCAAGCAATTGTTTCATACTTTTGACGTTCTCAAACCTTTTCAACTTTCACGCAATACATGAGCGTGAGCCATGGACATAGCACTATAGGTGGAACAGAATATGATGGTGGAGAAGACAAAAAGGAGAAGATAGTCTCACATCAACTAGGCGTATCAACGGGCTATGGAGATGCCCATCAATAGATATCAATGTGACTGAGTAGGGATTGCCATGCAATGGATGCACTAGAGCTATAAGTGTATGAAAGCTCCAACTGAAACTAAGTGGGTGTGCATCCAACTTGCTTGCTCATGAAGACCTCGGGCATTTGAGGAAGCCCATCATCAGAATATACAAGCCAAGTTCTATAATGAAAATTCCCACTAGTATATGAAAGTGATAACTCAAGAGACTCTCTATATGAAGAACATGGTGCTACTTTGAAGCATAAGTGTGGAAAAAGGATAGTAGCACTGCCCCTTCTCTCTTTTTCTATCATTTTTTTGTTTTTATTTTTTTGGTGGGCTTCTTTGGCCTCTTTTTTTTATTTGGGCTTCTTTGGCCTCTTTTATTTTTTTGTAAAGTCCGGAGTCTCATCCCGACTTATGGGGGAATCATAGTGTCCATCATCCTTTCCTCACTGGGGCAATGCTCTAATAATGATGATCATCACACTTTTATTTCCTTACAACTCAATATTACAACTCAATGTCAAGAACAAAGTATGACTCTATATGGATGCCTCTGGAGGTGTACCGGGATGTGCAATGATCTAGCGTAGCAATGACATCAAAAAACGGACAAGCCATGAAAACATCATGCTAGCTATCTTACGATCATGCAAAGCAATATGATAATGAATGCTCAAGTCATGTATATGATGATGATGGAAGTTGCATGGCAATATATCTCGGAATGGCTATGGAAATGCCATGATGGGTAGGTATGGTGGCTATTTTGAGGAAGATATATGGTGGGTTTAAGGTACCGGTGAAAGTTGCGCGATACTAGAGAGGCTAGCAATGGTGGAAGGGTGAGAGTGCGTATAATCCATGGACTCAACATTAGTCATAAAGAACTCACATACTTATTGAAAAAATCTATTAGTCATTGAAACAAAGTACTACGTGCATGCTCCTAGGGGGATAGATTGGTAGGAAAAGACCATCGCTCATCCCCGACCGCCACTCATAAGGAAGACAATCAATAAATAAATCATGCTCCAACTTCGTTACATAATGGTTCACCATACGTGCATGCTACGGGAATCACAAACCTCAACACAAGTATTTCTACAATCCACAACTACCCACTCGTATGACTCTAATATCACCATCTTTATATCACAAAACTATTGCAAGGAATCAAACATATCATATTCAGTGATCTACAAGTTTTATGTAGGATTTTATGACTAACCATGTGAATGACCAGTTCCTGTCATCTCTCTAAATAGATATAAGTGAAGCAAGAGAGTTTAATTCTTTCTACAAAAGATATGCCCGTGCTCTAACAAATCTATGTGAAGCAAAAGAGCATTCTACAAATGGCGGTTTTCTATGTAAAGAGAAACATGCAATCCGAACTTTAAATGATATAAGTGAAGCACATGAAGCATTCTATAAAGCCATACTCAAAAGATATAAGTGAAGTGCATAGAGCATTCTATAAATCAACCAAGGACTATCTCATACCAGCATGGTGCATAAAATAAAAATGAAAACTAAATGCAAAAGACGCTCCAAGATTGCACATATCGCATGAACGAAATGAATCCGAAAACATACCGATACTTGTTGAAGAAAGAGGGGATGCCCTCCGGGGCATCCCCAAGATTAGACGCTTGAGTCTCCTTGAATATTTACTTGGGGTGCCTCGGGCATCCCCAATCTTGATCTCTTGCCTCTCTTCCTTCTTCTCACATCGAGACCTTTGAGATCATCGAACACTTCATCCACACAAAACTTCAACAGAAAACTCGGTAAGATCCGTTAGTATAATAAAGCAAATCACTACTATAAGTACTGTTGCAAACCAATTCATATTTTGTTTTTGCATTTTGTCTACTGCAATATAACTTTTTCATGGCTTAATCCATTGATATGAATCGATAGTTTCATCAAAACAAGCAAACTATGCATCAAAAACAGAATCTGTCTAAAAGAGAACAGTCTGTAATAATCTGAACATTCACTATACTTCTTATACTTGAAAAATTCTACCAAAATTAGGAAACAATAAACAATTTGTATAGTAAGACAGTTCAAAAAGAATCAGAACCATTTGATGTTCCAGCGAAAAATGTAAAATCGCGCACTACAGCCAAAGTTTCTGTCCTGCACCATACAAACCATCAAGCAAATGTAAAAATCCTAAAGGCAAACCTTGGCACATTACTATTATAATACAATGGAATTGTACAAGGGGATAATTATTTTTATTGAAAGGTTTTTGTAATCAAGATTCACAAAGTTTCCGTGAGCATGAACAAAGTTCAAGGCTAGCTCCCACATCAACAATGCTTGTCTTTCTCACTTTCGCTTTCCTTTTTGAAAAAGTTTTGGATTCCCCTCTTTACTTTTGTTGTTTTTAAACTATATAAAAGCACTCAACAGAAATAAATGACTCTCTAAAACTTCCAGGTTGTCTCCCTGGTAGCGCTTTCTTTAAAGCCATTAAGCTAGGCATATAGTGCTCAAGTAATGGATCCACCCGGATCCCAAGGTATATCAAAGCCAATTTTAATTAACAATGATTTGTAATTTAGTGGTGAGCACAAGGTAACATATATCATGTAATGACGAAGTCAAACTATCTTCCTATGCATCGGCATGTCATAAAAGAACAATTCATGCACACAAAGTAAAGGCCAATGCATAGTATAACCAGTTTCTTGCAATTTTATCATATTGGAAACATAGAGAGGTGGAGATATAGTTCCTCTCTCATAATAATTGCAAGTATGAGCAGCAAGCACATGCATATTATATTCATCAAAATCATCATGTGCAATGGTAAAAGGCAACCCATCAATATATTCCTTAATAAGAGAAAACTTCTCTGATATAGTTTAGTTTGGAGAATTCAAAAAGATAATAGGACTATCATGTGTGGTTGCAATAGAAACAATTTCATGTTTAACATAAGGAACTATAGCAAGTTCATCTCCATAAGCATAATTCATATTGGCATCTTAGCCGCAAGCATAGAAAGCATCATCAAAAAGGGATATTTCAAAAGAATCAATGGGATCATAACAATCATCATAGCAATCATCCTCCGGTAAGCACGAAGGGAAATTAAACAATGTATGAGTTGAAGAGTTACTCTCATTAGAAGGTGGTCATGGGTAGCTAATCCGCTCTTCCTCCTTTTGTTCTTCGCTCTCCTCATCTTTTTCATCCAATGAGCTCACAGTTTCATCAATTTCTTCTTCCATAGACTCCTGCAAAATATTTGTCTCTTCTTGGACGGCGGAGACTTTCTCAATAAGCGCATTAATATAGGAATTGTATTCATAATTATCATAGCAATATTTTAAGATAGCTAAATTTTCAGGCCTATAAACATCATCATCATCATCATAAGCTTCATGCTTTTCAAACAAAGATTCAATTTCATAAGCACCCTTAAAAGCAACAAATTCTTAGAGCAGCAATTATTAGCATAAGAAGCTAAGGTTTCATTATCATTAAATTCACATGAAAAGGGAAGGTGTGGAGCCTTCTCCTTAGAGCAACAAGTATAATCATATCTCAAGCATAGTTGCCTAGCATACCAATTCTATATATGAATTTGATCCCATAATAGTTTCCCTTTTTGTGTCAAGCGGTAATCCCTAAAGTATTCATGTTGATCCAACGTTACTCCCATTGCATAATTGAATGGGGTTTTCTCAGGATTATTAAAGTAGTACATAATATTTTTCACAAAACCAGCATCGAGGGTTTTAGGAGGTTCCCCATGTCCATGAGTAGCAAGTACACCTAATTTTTTGGTATTTCGAGTTCCATATCCATAACTAAAGATAGAGAAAAACTAAGAACAGCAAATAAAAATTACTTAGTGATAAAGCAAACAAGCACACACGAAAATATTCACCCCACGATATTTCTCCCGGGCAACGGCGCGAGAAAAAGGTCTTGATAACCCACAAGTATAGGGGATCACAATAGTTTTCGATAAGTAAGAGTGTCGAACCCAACGAGGAGCTAAAGGCAGAACAAATAATCCCTCAAGTTCTATGGACCACCGATACAACTCTACGCACGCTTAACGTTCGCTTTACCTAGAACAAGTATGAAACTAGGAAGTACTTTGTAGGTGTTGTTGGATAGGTTTGCAAGAATATAAAGAGCAGGTAAATAAAAGGTAGGGGCTGTTTAGATAAAGAAACAATAAATTAAATATAGCGAGTGTGGACAAGTGGTGGTAGCAGTTGCGAAATTGCCCCTAAAAAATTCACTACTTTAGTAGACCGATAGCAAGTATTATGTGGGAGAGGCCACTGCTAGCATGTCGTCCCTGACTTGCAATTCTATGTACTTATGATAGGAACTATTAGCAAGCATCCGCAAATACTAATGTTCATTAAGGTAAAACCCAACCATAGCATTAAGGTATATTGGTCCCCCTTCAATCCCGTATGCATCAATTTCTATGCTAGGTTGAAGCTTCTGTCACTCTTGCCCTCCAATACATAGTCCTATCAACATACAACTAACCCTAGGGTGTGATCCATGCGCGCAATCATATGATGGGCACCAAAGGACACCAAAATAATTAGAAGCAAATTAAATCAATCATAGCAATTCATCACCAACCGATAGGACAATGAAAATCTACTCAGACATCATAGGATGGAAACACATCATTGGATAATAATATGAAGCATAAAGCACCATGCTCAAGTAGAGGGTACAGCCCGTTGCGGGAGAGTGGACCGCTGTAGATAGAGGGGTGAAGGTGATGGAGATGTTGGTGAAGATGGCGGAGGTGTTGGTGTAGATCGCAGTGATGATGATGGCCCCCGGTGGCACTCCGGTGCCACCGGAAGCGAAGGGGAGAGAGCCCCCCTCCTCCCTAGATGGGAGAAGGGTTTCCCCTCTGGTCCATGGCCTCCATGGCACGGGAGGGGCGAGAGCCCCTCCGAGATTGGATCTGTCTCTCTGTCTCTCTCTGTTTCTGCGTTCTCAGATTCTACCCTTTCACCATATCTTATATTCTCGGAGATCCGTAACTCCGGTTGGGCTAAAATTTTGACACGATCTCTATCCAGAAATTAGCTTTCTTGCGGCAAAAGAAGGGCATCAACCGCCTTAATGGGTGACCACGAGGGTCAAGGGCGCGCCTGCCCCCCGGGGCGCGCCCCTGCCTCGTGGGCCCCTCGAGCATCGTCTCGCGTGGATTTTTCTTCCCAAAAATCATATATATTCCAAAAAAATCTCCATCGGTTTTTATTCCATTTGGACTCCGTTTGATATGGATATTCTGCGAAACAAAAAACATGCAACAAATAGGAACTGACATTGGGCACTGGATCAATATGTTAGTCCCAAAAATAGTATAAAAAGTTGCCGAAAGTATATGAAAGTTGTAGAATATTGGCATGGAACAATCAAAAATTATAGATACGACGGAGACGTATCACCCACCACCTGTCCACGAGGGTGGGGGGCGCGCCTGCCCCCCTAGGGCGCGCCCCCCTACCTCGTGGGCCCCCTGGAGCTCCTCCGACCTCAACTCCAACTCTATATATTTGCTTTCGGGGAGAAAAAATTAGAGAAAAGGATTCATTGTGTTTTACGATACGGAGCCACCGCCAAGCCCTAAAACCTCTCGAGAGGGCTGATCTGGAGTCCGTTCGGGGCTCCGGAGAGGGGAATTCGTCGCCATCCTCATCATCAACCATCCTCCATCACCAATTTCATGATGCTCACCGCCGTGCGTGAGTAATTCCATCGTAGGCTTGCTGGACGGTGACGGGTTGGATGAGATTTATCATGTAATCGAGTTAGTTTTGTCAGGTTTTGATCCCTAGTATCCACTATGTTCTGAGATTGATGTTGCTGTGACTTTGCTATGCTTAATGCTTGTCACTAGGGCCTGAGTGCCATGATTTCAGATATGAACCTATTATGTTTTCAACAATATATAAGAGTTCTTGATCATATCCTGCAAGTCTATAATCAGCTATTATGTGTTATGATCCGTTAACCTTGAAGTGACAATAATCAGGATACTTACCGGTGATGACCATAGTTTGAGGAGTTCATGTATTCACTATGTGCTAATGCTTTGTTCCGGTACTCTATTAAAAGGAGGCCTTAATATCCCTTGGTTTCCATTAGGACCCCGCTGCCACGGGGGGATAGCAGAAAAGATGTCATGCAAGTTCTTTTCCATAAGCACGCATGACTATATTCGGAATACATGCCTACATTATATTGATGAATTGGAGCTAGTTCTGTGTCACCCTATGTTATGATTGTTACATGATGAACCGCATCCGGAATAATTCTCCATCACCAATCCATTGCCTACAAGATTTCCATATATTGTTCTTCGCTTATTTACTTTTCCATTGCTATTGCTATCATCACTACAGAATACCAAAAACATTACTTTTGCTACTGTTACCTTTTGTTATCGTTACCATTACTATCATATTACTTTGCTACTTAATACTTTGTTGCAGATATTAAGTTTCCAAGTATGGTTGAATTGACAACTCAACTGCTAATACTTGAGAATATTCTTTGGCTCCCCTTGTGTCGAATCAATAAATTTGGGTTGAATACTCTACCCTCGAAAACTGTTGTGATCCCCTATACTTGTGGGTTATCAATGGTGCGGACAGCTTCCACTTCCGCCCACTTGGTGAACTTGTCGATGGTGAGATAGAGGTAGCGGTACCCTCCATGCACTCGAGGGAATGGACCCAGGATATCTAGCCACCAGACCGCGAACGACCATGAGAGCGGGATAGTCTAGAGGCCCTAGGCCGACTGGTGGATCTGCTTGGCGTGGAATTGGCAAGCCTTGCGGGACTTCACCACCTCGTTCGTATCGTTGAGTGATACGGGCTAGTAGAACCCGCTACGGAAAGCCTTGCCGACCAGGGTGCGCGACGACGAGTGGTGCCTGCAGTCTCCGCCATGTATGTCAGCCAGTAGCTCGTTCCCCTGTTCCCTAGAAATGCACCATAGAGAAACATCATTTGGCTGCTTCCTATATAGCCCGCCGTCCTGAATGCATTACACCGTAGCCTACCGGGCCACGTGCTCCGCGTCTTCCTCCTTCTCCGGCAACGTGACTTGCATCAGATATGCCTTGAACTTCGCGATCCAGCACCCCTCCTGAGGCTCAAGTGCTAAGAGGAGGCGTGCTCCTAAGGTCGGGCCGCAGGCGGGGGCTCCCGAGACTGGCGGCTGAGGTAGCTCCTCCTGAGGTGGCGCCGGCTCAACAGGCTGAGGTGCTGCTGAAGGCTTGAAGAGCCATTCCTCAAAGACGCCAGGCTCTTGGGGAAGCCGCTTGGATGCTCTTTTGGCGATGCCATCAGCGTCTTGGTTGGTGCCATGCGGCACATGCTGCAGCTTCAGGCTGGCCCAGGAAAGACTTCTCCATTTTGCGTACCTCCGCGAGATATGCTTCCATGTGCTCGTCCCTTGGCTCGTACACCTCGTTGGAGAAGTTGACGAGGAGCTGCGAGTCTCCCCTGATGGTGAGGCATTTCACCCCCAGGGCCGCCGCCTTGAGGCCGGCGATGAGGCCCTCGTACTCTCTGATGTTGTTGGAGACCTTCTCGCCCCGCTAGAAGCAGAGCTGCACGGCATAGTAAAGTTTTTTTTGAGTGGGCGAGATAAGTACGGCTCCAGCCCCCGCCCCCTGGCGCGCGAACGCGCCATCGAAGTACATGACCCAACCGTCTGGCGCTTGATTCCCTGGTGAGAGGGATCGGTTTTCGTCTGCTTCGAGCTCCAATGTATCTGTCCATTCTGCCACAAAATCAGTGAGCGCAGCCCCCTTGATGACCCTGGTTGTGCTGAACTCCAAGTCAAATGCTTGTAGCTCGATGTTCCACTCGGCAACTCTCCCTGCAACATTGGGGCTCCTGAGCACTCTCTCCAACGGGTAGGCTGAGACGACCTTGATGGGGTGACCCTGGAAGTAGTGGCGCAGCTTACGCGAGGCCACCTGGAGCGCGAGCAAGAGCTTCTGTGGCATGGGTTATCGTGCTCTTGCATCTCGTAGCACTGTGCTAACGAAGTATAATGGGTGCTCGACAAGGGTGGGAGAGCTGACGGAGTTTTTGGCTCCCGGGGACCGAGGTGTTTCCTGTGAATCTCCAGCTCCTGTAGCTTGACGACTAGCCAGACCAGCCGCTGCCTCAGGAACATCATCTTGGCATTTTGCAACCTTATCCGGCTTGGCGGCTTCATTTGGTGAGCCCTTGGCTTGGGGCTCCTCTCTAAGGGCCACCGGCGCCGCGCTAGCGGAATGGGGTGTGGCAGACGAGTAGAGTACCATGGGCTCGCGAGGATGAGGCGCCACCATCACCGGCGGGCTGGTCAAGTATCTCTTGACGTCTTGAAATGCTAGGTCGGCCTCGGGGGTCCACTCTAACGGACCCTTCTTCTTCATCATCTTGAAGAATGGCCAGGCGCGCTCCCCCAACTTGGAGATGAAGCACCCCAGCAAAGTAACGCATCCTGCAAGCTTCTGCATCTCCTTGAGGGTTTGCGGCGGGCTCATGTCTTCGATCGCCTTGACCTTCTCCGCGTTGGCCTCGATCCCCCTATGAGACACGAGGAAGCCCAGCAGCTTCGCCGAAGGGACACCAAACATGCACTTCTCTAGATTGAGTCGCAGTTCCACCTGGCGCAGGCTCGCAAAGGTCTCCTCCAGGTCCTAAATCAAAGTTCTCGCCTCCCAAGATTTCACCACAATGTCGTCGACATAGGGCTCAGCGTTCCTCCCGAGCTGCCGCCCCAAGGCGATGTGCATAAGTCGCTGGAAGGTTGCTCCTGCGTTGCGCAGTCCAAACGGCATGCAAGTATAGCAGTATACCCCGCATGGGGTTAAGAAAGCTGTCGTTTCCACATCTGCCACTGCCATCTTCATCTGGTGGTATCCTGAGAACACATCCATTAAGCATAGCAGGTCACACTCCGCTGTGGAGTCAACAATCTGGTCGATGCACGGTAGTGGAAATGGGTCCGGAGGGCAGGCCTTGTTGAGGTTGGTGAAGTCGACACACATGCGTTCATTTCCTCCTTTCTTCGGCACAACGACTGGATTTTCCAGCCACTCCGGGTACCGGACCTCACGGATGTCACCTGCTGCCTCCAGCTTGTGGGGTTCCTGAACGATGAAATATTGCTTCTCCGTGGATTGTCACCTCGCCTTCGACTTTACAAGGCGCACATTGGGGCACACCCTCAAATGATGTTCAATTACTCATCTCGGGACCCCAACTAGCTGCTTGGTCTCCCAGGCGAATACTTCCTTGTTTGCTCGCAGGAAGTCCACCAACTCATTCTCTTGAGCAGGGGCAAGGTCGGCGCCTATGATAAAGGTAGCGCCAGAGGCCCCGTCCACATCGAATGGTATCTGCTTCGTCTTGTCTTGACGTTGGATGAACAACTATTTCTTCTTGGTCGGCGCAGCCCCCTTGGCCCTGGGCATGGCCTTGTCAGCCGGGCAAGCTGTCACCGTGGCCCTGAAGGCTAGCTTGAGGGCTTCCACAGCCTCCTTGGTGTCCCCGGCCATGGTAAGGATGCCATTGCTTCCTGGCATCTTCATGAGGTTGTAGGAAGGATGGGTCGCCGCCATGAACTGGGCCAGCGCCGGGTACCCGAGGATGGCGTTATACGGCAAACCGATGTGGGCGATGTCGAAGTCGATTAGCTTGGTGGGGTAGTTGTCACACGTGCCGAAAGTCACGGAGAGACGGATTTGCCCCAAGGGGTTGGAGGAGCCGCCACCGACTCTTGAGAAGGACCGGCTGGGGCGGAGCCACTCGAGCGGTACGTGAAGGAGACTAAAGGCCTCCACATAGAGCACATTGAGGCCGGCGTTGCCGTCGATGAGGGTCTTGGTGACGGCTGCACTGCATATGGTCGGCATGCAAAGCATCGGAAGCACACCCGAACCAACGATGTTGACTGGGTGATCTCCTAAGTCAAAGATCAGGTCGGCCTTGGGGGCCACCCACCCCGGGGGAGCCCGCTATCGTGTGGAGGCGGCGCCGATCTGGCGAAAGAACGGCTTGATGTGACGGTCCGAGTGTGGCGCCTGTGGGCCACCGAGGAGAGCCGCGATGACCGGGGGTGCTGGTCCCCTGAAGCGCGCGATGAAGAGGTCGCGCAGGTCCTCCCAAGAGGCCACGGAAGATTCTGGCAGATGGAGGAGCCAGGCGCGCGGCACGCCGACGAGGTCCATTGGGAACCAGTTGGCCATGATCTTGTCGTCGCCCCGGCCTCTAGGACAGCCTCCTCGTATGCCAGCAGAAAGGCCACCGCATCCGCCGCACCATCGTAACAGGGCGACATCTTCGGCTTGAACTTGTGCGGCCACTTCACCCGCCGCAAGGCAGGGGTGAAGCCCTAGAGCCCCCCGGCACCGCGGAGGGCGCCTGTCAATCCAGTCGGGGAAGAGGCGGTGTCCATGAGAGTCGGTCGGAGAGGTGAGGCCGTCGAGGGGCGAAGCTTCGGCGCACCCCTACTTGGCGCGCCAAATGTCGGATTTCGGGTTCCGGCAAAACCCTTGAGGTTCGAAGACTGGGGTGCGCATGGAGATCTCCCCCCTCTCTAGCTCGCACACTAAACAATCTGACGACCCAGCTTGACGGACCAAAAGAACATGAGACACAAGATTTATACTGGTTCGGGCCACCGTTGTGGTGTAATACCCGACTCCAATGTGGTGTGGTGGATTGGCTCTTCGGCTGAGGATGAACAGTTACAAGGGAAGAACAGCCTCCTGAGGAGAGGTTTTCTTGTCCTTGGTGAACTTGTGTGAGGCTTAGGATGGAATGGCTCTGATCCAAGATGAGATGCCCCGACCCAAGATCCAATACCTAGCTTTGGTGGTGGCTAGTCCTATTTATAGAGGCCCTGGTCCTCTTCCAAAATATTGAGCGGGAAAGGATCCCAGAACGGCCAATGTGAAGGGGGACAACTAGTACAAGCTATCCTGACAAAAGTGGTCTTCGGCTGCCAAAGGCTCTGGTGGTGACGCCGTCTTGGGCTGCACAGTGACCTCCTTCTTGTCATCCTGCTGGTCTTGGTCTTGTCGCACCGAGATGGAAACCTTCGCCTGATGCCTCGGGACTCCTGGCCTGCGCTTGCCCCTTCAGCACCAAAGAGGAAACGAGGACACTGTGCTCGCTAGTGCCCACCTGGTGCCCGCCTGGTTCCGGTCATAACGGCTTGCGCCACAGGAACCTCGCGAGGTGCCCCTCGCCTTGATCTCTCTGCCCCTCGCGAGCCAGCCTGGTGAGGCCACCCCTGAGGAGGTCTTGTGTCGTCCGCCTCGCAAGGCTTGGCCCCTCGCAAGGGTCTTGGGCGTTTGTTGGGGAAGATGGGCCGTACGGGGCTGCTGGAGGAGCCATGCTGCGGGCCACAGGTAGGCAAGTCTGGGGACCCTCGTTCCCAGGACGCCGACAGGGACGTCTTCACCCACTGAGCTAGCGTACAGTTGATCTATGGCACACTCCGCGCCTCCTTTGATCCCCGAAGAGGCTGAAGAGGTTCAGTCCTAAAGAACTCCTCCTCCACCGAACACAGAAGGGGAGGCAGATGTCGTAATGGCCGAGGTCAACACCTCGTTCACGGAAGACCGGGAGGGAACGTCCCTCTTGGCCTATGAGGGAAAGGAGTCTAGGCCATCCAGACCCCCTCCGACGATCGATCCCAAGCCTCCAAGGCCCTTGAGGGCATAGGTTCCTCCCAGCGGGGAGGGGGCGGGGAGCCAACACCGGCGCCGAACACCTCCGCACGGGTGGCGGTTGGCTAGCCGAATACGCTGGAGGAGTTGGTGAGCAACTCCATCATCGTTGAAGGGCACCACACCCTGATGGGTGTGGTTGTGCAGAGTGTTCGGTCTGTCCAATCCAGACTAAACAACGCTATCCAAGGCCTTTTAACAGGCTTTGATATAAGTCAAGTAATGACCTTTCCTCATAGTGGTTATAGTTGTTTAGTTTAGGTAGGCCGCATACATAGCAGCCCCCGAGACTCTGCCAGGTCCTCGAAGAGACCGATAGAGGATCAAATTCTATAGATCGGTTAACAATGTCGACATTTCCGCTGCTAACACAGGCATCTTCTGTGGCCGTGGCTACTAATGCCATGGCATTAGGGGAGATGGATCGGAAGCTCAAGCTTTCCAATCAAGAGCTGGACCTTGTCAACAAACGGCTTGACATGGCGTAAAGTAAGCTCTATAGAAGATGTGAACTTGCAGGATAGTGACTGGCCCGACCATTTACTGATCCTTTATCTTAATGATCTTGCAACTGCTGGCACTGAGGCCGAGGGCTTAAAGGAGGCCCTGGAGAAGACTGAGGCTCAGGCGGCCGAGAAGAGGACAACCGCTGAGAGGGCGGTGTCCGAGCTTGAGCAGGCCAAGCATGCTGCTAAGCAGCATGAGTCTCGGGTGACCGAGGTCCAAGGGGAGCTCCAGGATGCCGTTGAGAAGCTTGAGGCCCTTGAGAAGGGGCGGGAGGAGCAATCCTCCCATCTGTCCAAGGCGGAGAAAGAGCTACAAGAGGCGAGGAGTGACGCCCGAGGTGTCCGGGAGGAGCTTTGGCAAGCCGCGCAAATTGCCAGTGGTAAGAAATATTTGCTGTAGACTGTGTTCGGAGGCAACATATTCGCCCTGCTGATGAGGGTCTAGAGCTCTGCAGGTATCTTTTTTGAACTCCCGAAGAATGCGGTGGCCGCGGCGAGGCACTATGTCACCTACAAGGAGGACTCCACGCAATGACTATTTTGGTCACAGTTTCTGGACTCCCAGCGTCCTCCCCTCCTCAGCGATCAAATGAAGCAGCTAATTGATACATCTCCAACGTATCTAGTTTTTCTCATGCTTTTCCTCTTGTTTTGGACTCTAATTTGCATGATTTGAATGAAACTAAGCCCGGACTGACACTGTTTTCAGCAGAACTACCATGGTGTTGTTTTTGTGCAGAAATAAAAGTTCTCGAAATGGAACGAAACTTTGCGAGGATTCTTTATATCAATAATAAGAATTTCTGGAGCCAAGACCCACCAGAGAGGGGGCCCCTTGGTGGGCACAACCTACCAGGGGGCGCCCCCCTCTCCTGTCGCACCCAGGTGGGTTGTACCCATCTGATGGCCCCGCTGACGACCCCCTGATACTATAAAATCACATATTTCTAGAAAAATATCAGGGAGAAAGAATTATCGCGATCCACGAGACAGAGCCGCCGCCAAGCCCTATTCTTCCTCGCGAGGGCAGATCTGGAGTCTGTTTGGGGCTCCGGAGAGGGGGATCTTCGTTCTTCATCATCATCAACCCTTCTCCATCGCAAATTCCATGATGCTCCCCACTGGGAGTGAGTAATTCCTTCGTAGGCTCGCTAGTCAGTGAGGAGTTGGATGAGATTCATCATGTAATCGAGTTAGTTTTGTTAGGGCTAATCCCTAGTATCCATTTTGTTCTTAGATTGATGTTGCTATGACTTTGCCATGCTTAATGCTTGACACTTTGGGCTCGGGTGCCATGATTTCAGATCTTCGTTCTTCGTCATCACCAACCCTTCTCCATCACAAATTCCATGATGCTCCCCACTGGGAGTGAGTTATTCCTTCGTAGGCTCGCTGGTCGGTGAGGAGTTGGATGATATTCATCATGTAATCAAGTTAGTTTTGTTAGGGCATGATCCCTAGTATCCATTATGTTCTTAGATTGATGTTGCTATGACTTTGCCATGCTTAATGCTTGACACTTTGGGCTCGGGTGCCATAATTTCAGATCTGAACCATTTATGTTATCATCATTATATCCATGTTCTAGATCTGATCTTGCAAGTTATAGTCACCTACTACGGTTTCGATCCGGCAACCCCAGAGTGACAACAACCGGGCCCACTCCCGGTGATGATCGTAGTTTGAGGAGTTCATGTATTCACTATGTGTTAATGCTTTGTTTCGGTTCTCTATTAAAAGGAGGCCTTAATATCCCTTAGTTTCCAATATGGACCCCGCTGCCATGGGAGGGTAGGACAAAAGATGTCATGCAAGTTCTTTTAATAAAGCACGCATGACTATTTACGAAATACATGCCTACATTATATCGATGAACCGGAGCTAGTGTCGTATCACCCTTGGTTATAACTGTCTCATGATGAATATCGTCCAACAAGTCATCGATCCAATGCCTACGAACTTTTTCATATTGTTTCTACTAAGTTACCACTGCTATCATCACTGTTACACTTGCTACAAAACTACTGCTATCACTGTTGTCTGTGTTATGGGAATGGGGGTCCCCCGACTTGCCTGCCTGCAGCCCAAGGCATGGCCCATCCAGCGGGCTGGTATGGCCCATCTTCACTAACAACCACTCAAGACCCTCGCAGGGGCCAAGCCTCGCGAGGCGGACGACACCAAGATCTCCTCCGGGGCGGCCTCCCTAGGCGGGCTCGCGAGGAGTGGAGATATCTATGCAAGGGGCACCTCGCGAGGAGCACATGATGTGAGCCATGATGGCCAAGGCAAGGCGGGCGCCAGCGGGCGCAGAGTACTCATTCCTTCTTTGGTGCTAAAGGGGCAAGCACGGGTGAGGAGTCCCGAGGCATCAGGCAAAGGTTTCCATATTGGTGCAACGAGACCAAGACCAGCAGGACGACAGGACGGAGGTCACCATGGAGCCCACGATGGCGTCACAACTGGAGTGGTTGGCAAGCGAAGACCACCTTTTGTCAGGATAACATGTACTAGTTGTCCCCCTTCAACTTGGCCGTTGTGGGATCCCTTCCCGCCTAATATTTGGGGAGAGGACCCGGGCCACTATATATAGGACTAGGCACCACCGTAGGAGAGGGTGATCTCATCTGATCTGGGACTGGATCCATTCCACCAAGGCTACCATACAAGCTCACCGAGCTCAAGAACACCTCTCTTCAGGAGGCTGCTCATCCCTTGTACTTGTTCATCCTCAGCCTACAAGGCAATCGACCACTCCACACTGGAGTAGGGTATTACACCAAAACAGTGGCCCGAACCAGTATAAACTCTTGTGTCCCTTATTCCTCGGGTTCGGAGAGCTAGGCTTTGATATCGTGGCGAGAGCGTGAGCTAGGGGGAGAGAGATCTTCGTGCGCACCCCAGAGTTCAAACCTCAAGGGTTTGCCTGAACCCGTAATTCGACATTTGGGGCACCAGGTAGGGGTACGCTGAAGCTTTTCTTCCGTCGATCCACGCTCTGCTGCTCCACCACATCCTTGGCGGACCCACGCCGAGCCCGCACCGATCGCCGAGTTGCCCTCGCCGCCCGTGTTGCTCAGACAACTCCTATCGGCAGGCCTCCCTGTCGTTCTCCATCACCCGCCGCCGACGCTGCCACATGCCCGGCGGGAAACGAGTCGCAAGCATCATCGCTGCACCCCTCTATGCGGCGAGATGGCTGCACCGCCACCCCGTCGCTGACTCTGGCAGGCTCATTGTCCCACGCTCGTCGCGTGCCCACGGACGCATAGGGCGCGTTTCTCATGGCACGCGAGCTCCTGCGCTACCGCCCGGTCGACGACCTGTACGAGGACTGGTTGGACCGCATCACCGAGCATGTCAGCGCCGCTGGGGCCTCCCCCACACCACCTCTCTCGTTGCCTCTCCCTCCCCTAGCTGCGGGCGATGTAGTTCATGGAGTGCCTCCACCACCTCCGCACCAAGACGGCATCCTGGCGCCAAGATGTGCTGCCCCTCGGCGCGACCCACCACGCCAGGTGCCCAAGCGCGAAGAAGGAAGATGCCAAGAAGTTCCCCGACCGCCAGAAAACGCTCTTGCACTCCCAGCGCCACCACGTAAAGACGCGCGTGCCACCTGCGGCGGCGGTACGTAGGCATCAAGATCAAGCTCCATCCCGGCGACGGACCCCGGTGGCCACAGCAGGCTGCCGTGCCTTCATTCCAGAGTTGCCTAGCATAGTCTGGCCAGGCAAGTTCAAGCCAGACCTGCCTCCAGGCTATGACGGCACCCCAACCCTACGGAGTTCTTGCAGCTTTGCAAACTGAGAATTGAGGTGGCAACGGCGACGAGAAAGTCATGGCGAACTGCTTCCCATGGCTCTCAAGGATGGTGCTCGCTCATGGTTCCTGAATTTGCCCCCGGGGTCAATCCCCACCTGGGGTGAGATACATGACCGCTTCATTGCCAACTTCCAGGGCACTCATGACCGCCCACCGGCAGCGGGTGACATGCGCCGCATCACACAGCAGCCAGGAGAGACCCGGCAGAAGTACATCCAGCGCTCCAACAATGTTCGCCTCAAGATTCCCAAGTTGACGGACAAGGCCATCATCTCAGCATTCTCTAAAGGCGTCCGTGACATCAAGATGAAGGAGGAGCTCGCCATGCACGAGGAGCTATGCACGGCCCTGGAGATGTTTAACATGGCGACCAAGTGCACAAGAACTTAGGAGGGGCACCTCTCCCTCCTCGAGCTCCCTGCCGCCGACTTGGAAGAGAAGAAAGCCAAGGCCAAGTACGTGAAGCGCAAGGGAGTAGCCATGTCTCTCTGCAGAGTCGGACACGAAACGAGGCCGGGTACACCCTGAGTCGTCCAAGAGCAGTCGTCCGTTATGCGCCTTCCACAACATATACAACCACAACACCAACGACTGCCAAGAGCTCAGGGCCATTCAAGATGGACGCTCCGGTCAGCGCCCTGAGCACAATGACCGAGGCTACCGCCGAGGAGGAGGATGAAGTGGGGGACGCTGGGACGACCGGGACCCCCGTTAGGAGAGGCACGACCGGCCTCACGAGGATCATTGGTAGGAACAACCTCGCGAGGGCGCCTAGAGGGACCAGCCTCGTGAGGACCGTCCTCAAGGCAATGCTGGCCTCCCTCCGCTGCCGCCACCGCCCAGGAGTCGCACGCTATCACCTATATCTTGGGTGGTGCTCAGGCCCTAGCTTCCCACCCCATCTTCAAGTAGTTTGCTTGTGAGGTGAACGCGGCCCTTCCCAGGCTCGAGGCCACGCGCCCGCTCAGGTGGTCCAAGTGCACCATCACCTTCATCTCGGCGGACCAGCTCAAGAGAGCGGCGACCACCAGCATCCTTTTGATGCTTTGTTCAGCAGTCATCAGCAACATCCAAGTCACCAAGACCCTCATAGACGGTGGTGCAGGGCTCAATGTCCTGCCCGTCGAGACGTCCGATAGCCTCCATGTGCCATACAATCAGCTACATCCTACCAAGCCTTTCTCAGGAGTGATCGACGGCTCCACCACCCCGATAGGGCAGGTTCACCACCCTGTCACCTTCGGCCAGCGTAACAACAACCACACCGACCTCATCGACTTTGACGTCGCCCACATCCGTCTGTCGTACAACGCCATCCTTGGGTATCCAGCATTGGCCAAGTTTATGCCAGTGACTCACCACGGTTACAACGTCCTCAAGTTGCCAGGGAGTGGCTGTGTCATCACGGTCCCCTGCGAAGAAAGAGATGTGGTGTTCTCCCTTAGCGTGCCTTCCAAGCCGCTACGATTGAAGACCTCGACAACGAAGGCACCCTATACTCTCCTGAGGCCATCCCCAAGAAGAAGAAGCAGCTACTCCACCCAGTGCCTAAGGAGAGCGGTGTCTCCAGCGGCACAACCTCAGGACCTACGCCCACAGCTGGGGTGCCTCTTTCCCTCGCAGAGGAAGGCATGCTCAGCACCCTCCTCGGGCAAGGCTCGGGGGCTCTCTTCTGAAGGGCTCAGACCTAGCCAACATCACAAGGGAGGCACCCGGGCACCACGTGGAGGCGTGCTTCGCCGCACTTTTCCCTCAGGAGGACGCTGGGCGAGGAGCACTCGGTGCTCAAGAGTTCATCGTGAAGGCGACCCAGGAGCTTCAAGTGGCAAGGGCCATACGTGGCGACCGCCGCCCACCAACCGGTGTAGCTACCCATCCTGGTGAGGATGGCGGGCTGCATGTCTGCGTCGACATTCCAGGGCTCAACAGGGCTGCATCTGATGAGCGCTTCTGGCCTTCACATGTTAGTCGGTGCGAGGGTCCACCTCACAGCTACGTTCGCAAGCCATTCGGCTTGCCGAGCGCGGTTGTCACCTTTGAGCACCATCTGTGGAGCATCCTGGCAGCTCAGCAGGCCAGGCATCACGTTGTCCTGGCGGAGATGGCGACGGTCCTCAAGGAACCACCCGAACCCCCGGAGCCTCCTGAGGCTCAGGGCCCTGGCGGCTCGTGAGGAACGAATCTTCTGCGCGCATCTTCAGCTACTCCAACACCGCTCCAGCTACGGTAACAGGTGACTCTTTCCAGTTCATACAGTTGGGGCGCCCCTTGGGCAGCATCATCCCCAAGTCGCACGGGCCTGTCCCTACGACATGTATCCTTTTGCATCTCTAGCTTACTTTGATGGGGGCGCCCCTTGGGCTGCATCATCCCTAGGCCGCTCGGGTCCATCCCAGTGGCTTGTTTCGTTCTTGCATCTATCTAAGCTAACCTCCCTCTTTGCTTGAGTCGTTTTATGACTATCACCTGCTTATCTGGTACTTCGGTACCCCACCTGTGACCGTCCTCATTACCACGAGAGCCGCGCTCCGGTTGTCTTTCTTTAGGTTCCCTCACATGAGTAGGCTAGGCACGACGTCTGTGCTCGGGTCTGTCCCTGCATCATCGATAAACCCAATGACTGAGCTCTGTTTGGCGGGCCGACCCCGTTCACGTCACCTCCTCGGGTCGTTGGTGTCTGGCCTTCTCATGTGACCGCCTCAGGAAATTCATCTGGCGCAGGTTGCCTAACCATCTTGCAGGACCGTTGAAGCTATCAAGAACCAAGACCAGGCACAACCCGCCTTGAGGTAGAGCCTCGTGAGTCCCGCGCTAGCTCATGGGTGCCCAGACACACCTCGTCTAGCTCTGCCGTGCAAGCCATGTGTCAGGGCGGGGTTGTACATGCCCCGGGGGCTCCACTCAGAGGGAGCCCTCACCCACGCACCAGTGGAAGCACCATGCTCCGTGCTAGCAGTTGACACGATCGAGGAGCGGCTATGCCCGTGCAAGTGCGGAAGCGCTACGCTCCGCGCTGGTGATAAACAACTAAGGGCGGCCTCATGGCCGTACCAACCTCGGGGAGCCACCCGGCTCAGTGTCCGGTCTCACCACAATGCTCCCCCCTCGGGAGAGTCACGCGAGGGGGCTCGGCACGGGGGCTGCACTCAGGCCTCACCTAGCATATTCTGCCCTGCCAGGACCCTCGGACCTGGTCGTCGCGCACCCCTCCCGACCGAGACCTCGGCGAGGGCAGGTATGAAGGTCTGTTTGAGCGTCAAGGGGGAATCCTGAGCATCGCGACTTAGGAGCCTAACTGGCCACGTAGCCCCTCACCCATTGGTCATGTCCTGGTGATCCAGACGGCCCAACGGTGGCTGAGGTATGCGCAGGGTCGGGCCCTGCCGACGTAGAACCCTAAGTCTTATTTTTGCATTTCCTTCCCACATGCCGTTTGCACATCAAGGGGGACTCCTGAGCATCGCGACTCAGGAACCTAACTGGCCATGTAGTCCCTCACCCCTTGGTCTCGTCCTGGTGATCCGGACGGCCCAACGGCGGCTGAGGTATGCGCAGGGTCAGGCCCTGCCGACGTAGAACATCAAGCAAATGGGAAGGAAATTGCGGAACCTAAATAAATTATTACACATCATATTGTCCTTAAAACATCAAATAGAGTTTTAATGCCACCACGGAGCATGTCTCATGTCACAGGGAAGTCTGCAGAAAAATAAAACGAGAAGGAGCGCTGTCCTTCACCAGCAAGCCTTGTCTTTGGCCTTGGGCACCGTCGTCAGGAAGCGCCTTCCCGTCGGCAGCGTCACCGTCGGTTGCATCGTTGGCCTTGATCGCGAGATTGGCGGTGCTGTCGGTTGGAGGTGCAGGCTCGACGGCGAGGAACTTCTTCAGTAGGGCCTCCACCTGGCCCTCGATGGCTGCTGCAGCAGCTGCACAGCGCTCCTCCTCCACGGGCTCGAGCAGCTTGCCGAGGTCAACACCGGGGTCACGAAGATAGAGACGGCTGAAGACGCACGTCAGGGCAGATGAGGAGAGCGTGTGGGCTTCACCCTCCAGCAGGGGACCGATTCCGCCGGCCTCCATGATCTAAGGTAATGATGACCTTTTTCTACATGCAACAGGGACTCGTCAAGTCGGGCAGTTGCCGAGGCAGCATGAGGAAGCGGAGACGCCCACGACCTATCAATTGCCACGCATCAATCAAGGCCGCAGGCTATTGGGGCACGCGGCGCTCCGTAGTTGACCCTTGGCTTCGCCGCGAAGCCAAGTATAAGTGCCTTGGGCCCGGGGGCTACTATCGGTATTCTGGGAACGGGGGTCCCCAGACTTGCCAAACTGCGGCCCAGGGCGTGGCTCATCTAGTGTCCTGGTATAGCCCATCTTCACCAGCAAGCACTCAAGACCCTCATAAGGGGCCAAGCCTCGCGAGGAGGATGACACCAAGATCTCCTCGAGTGCGGTCTCCCTAGGCTGGCTCCCAAGGAGCGGAGATATCTATGCAAGGGGCACCTTGCGAGGTGCGCATAACGTGAGCCATGACGACCAAGGCCAGGCGGGCGCTAGCGGGTGCAGAGTACTCGTTGCCTCTTTGGTGCTAAAGGGGCAAGCGTAGGCGAGGAGTCCTGAGGCATCAGGCAAAGGTTTCCATATTGGTGCAACGAGACCAAGACCAGTAGGACGATGGGACGGAGGTCACCACGGAGCCCACGACGGCGTCACCACCAGAGTCTTTGGCAGGCGAAGACCACCTTTTGTCAGGATAACTTGTACTAGTTATCCCCCTTTAAATTGGCCATTGTGGGATCCCTTCCCGCCTAATATTTGGGGACAGGACCCGGGCCACTATATATAGGACTAGGCACCACCGTAGGAGGGGGTGATCTCATCTGATCCGGGACTGGATCCATTCCACCAAGGCCACCATACAAGCTCACAGAGCTCAAGAACACCTCTCTTCAGGAGGTTGTTCATCCCTTGTACTTGTTCATCCTCAGCCTACAAGGCAATCCACCACACCTCCCTGGAGTAGTGTATTACACCACAATGGTGGCCCGAACCAGTGTAACCTATTGTGTCCCTTGTTCCTCGGGTTCGGCGAGCTAGGATTTGAGATCGTGGCGAGAGCATGAGCTAGGGGGAGAGAGATCTTCGTGCGCACCCCAGAGTTCGAACCTCAAGGGTTTACCGGAACCCATAACTGACAACTTTTACTGTTACTGTTGCTGCTATCACTACTATCAAAACTATCAAACTACTTTGCTGTAGATAATTAATCTACAGGTGTGGTTGAATTGACAACTCAGCTGCTAATACCTTCAAATATTCTTTGGCTCCCCTTGTGTCGAATCTATAAATTTGGGTTGAATATTTACCCTCGAAACTATTGCGATCCCACTTGTTGGTTATCAAGACATTTTTCTAGCGCCGTTGCCGGGGAGCATAGCTATATGTGTTGAGTCACTTGGGATTATTATCATATTATCACTATGAAGAATCTGAAGGACCCAAAAACTAAGTTATTTCCCTCAAGGACGAGGGGAGGTAAGGAATTGCCATCCAGTTCTGCTTTAGATTCACCTTCTGTTATGAGTAAGCATGCAACACCACCACATGCTATCAATTCTGATATGTCGCAAGTTATTGATGATGATACTTCTACTATGAATGATGCTTATGATGATGCTAGTACCTTGATTGATAATGATGATGTGCCACTTGCTGAATTTCTTGATAAAAAATTTGCTAGAGTTATACAACATGATGTTGTTGAATCTGATGATGAGTTTGAAACTGAATCTCCTGAAACACCTCCTAGAACTAGCCCTCCAAGATATGAATTTCCTAAGATACCGGAAGGTTATGTTATGAGTGAAGAAGCAACTAGAGATATTCTTGCTTGCAATGATAGAGATGATCTAGAGAAATTATTACACAAGTATAAAGAAAAATCTCTGAATGCTAGAATGAAGTGTGATCCTAAGTTTGCTACTTCACCTATCTTTACTGATGACAAGGATTGTGAATTCTCTGTCGACCCAGAGTTAATTACTCTGGTTGAATCTGATCCTTTCCACGGTTATGAAACTGAAACTATTGTGGCACATCTTACTAAGTTGAATGACATAGCCACCCTTTTTACTCATGATGATAAAAGTCGCTATTACTTTCTTCTCAAATTATTTATTTTCTCATTAAAGGGTGATTCTAAAGCTTGGTACAATACTCTTGCTCCTACTTGTGTGCGTAGTCCCCAGGATATGATTTGTTACTTCTCTGAAAAATAGGTTCCTCCTCATATGAAACAAGCTGCCTTATAGGAAATATTTAACTTAGTGCAAACTAAAGAAGAGAGTGTCCCACAAGCTGGGGGGAGGCTTTTCCAGTTACTTAATGCTTTACCTGATCATCCTCTTAAGAAAAATAAAATACTTGATATCTTCTATAATGGACTCATCGATGCTTCTAGGGACTTCCTAGATAGTTGTGCTGGCTGTGTTTTCAGGGAACAAACTATTGGACAAGCTGAAGAAATATTGAATAACATTTTGAAAAATTATGATGATTGGACTATTCCTGAACCACCGCCTAAACCCACTCCAAAGAAGAGAGGTATATTATATCTCAGTCCCGAAGATATGCAAGAGGCAAAGAAATTTATGAAGGAAAAAGGTATTAAAGTTGTGGATGTTAAAATTTTACCTCCTATTGAAGAAATGCATGGGCTTAATACACCACTAATGCCTAAGGTGGTAAATTCTCTTATGAAGATTAATGATAATGATAATCCTCACAATATGCATCTTAGCCAATGCCTTTATGAGTTTGAAAACTATATTAGAAAACAAGATATGATTGCTCGCTTGAGTGACTTGTTATTTAGAATATAAAATGATGTTAGAGGTGTTGGAAAGCATTCTTCTATGGTTCAAACTCAATTAGAGCAAGTTGTTAAATCTCAAAGATAATTACTTGATGAAATGAATCATAATATGAATGGCTTTGCTGTTAAATTTGCAACTAGAGGATGTAAAATGACTCAGGAACCACTTTATCCCGAGACACACCCTAAAAGAATTGAACAAGATTCATAAAGAGCTAACACTAGTGCACCTAGTCCTTATAGAAAGAAAAAGAAAAAGAAAAATTATAGGACTTTGCACACTTCTAGTGAACCTGAAATAGAGAAACCTCCTGATAATGATAATGAAATTTCTGTCTCTGATGCTGAAACTCAATCTGGTGATGCACACTCACCTATTGATAATTAAAAAGATAATGCTGAGGCTCACAAAGACACTCAACTGAGTAATGAAAAAGAACCAGATAATGATGTTGAGATAGAACCACCTATTGATCTTGATAACCCACAAGCTAAAAATAAAAGATATGACAAAAGAGACTTTGTTGCTAGAAAACACGGTAAAAAAAGAGAACGGTGGGTTCAAAAACCTATGGCTTTTCCACCAAAGTCAGATAAAAAGAATGATGATGAAGAATTTTAACGCTTTGCTGAAATGTTGAGGCCAGTCTTTTTGCGTACTCGCTTGACAGATATCTTGAAAATGCCTCCTTATGCAAAATACATGAAAGACATCATCACAAATAAAAGAAAAATACCAGAAGCTTAAATCTCCACTATGCTTGCTAATTACACTTTTAAAGATGGAGTACCTAAAAAATTTGGAGATCCGGGAATACCAACTATACCTTGCTCCATCAAAAAGAATTATGTGAAAACTGCTTTGTGTGATTTAGGAGCTGGTGTTAGTGTTATGCCTTTCTCTTTATATTAAAGGCTTGACTTCAATAAACTCACACCTAGTGAAATATCTTTGCAATGGATGACAAATCAACTTCCATACCTATCGGTATCTGTGAGGATCTGCCCGTTGTTGTTGCTAATGTTACTATTTTGACTGACTTTGTTATACTTGAGATGCCCGAGGATGACAACATGTCGATTATCCTTGGTAGACCCTTCTTGAATACTTCAGGGGCTGTTATTGATTGCAATAAAAGTAATGTCACTTTTCATATTAATGGGAATGAGCATACGGTGCACTTTCCGAAGAAACAATTCCAAGTGAATGGTATTAATGTTATTGAAAAATCTCTGACAATCACTATTGGAAGCTTCCAAATACCTCTACCTACTGTCAAAAAGAAATATGAAATACTTATTGTTGGGGAAATGCACATCCCCACTGAGGTAACCTAGTGATTTATGAAAGTTCTTCGGTTTCATGCTAATGGAAAGTGGTTGTTAATAAGACTTGATCAACCTTATTAATCGATCATTTTTTAACGGTACGAAGTTCATGAATTTAGTAAGCACTACTTTCTCTCCCTACTTTTTATTCTCTGCTTTTATTAGTTAAATAAAATAAAATGCCATGTTTTGTCTGTTTTCTGAATTTCCCGTACAATAAAAAATGACCCAAAAATTAAAGTTCTCAGAATGCCCTAAAAATTTAATACAATTTTTTCTGAATATTTGAGAATTTTTGGTGCAAATAACATCAGAGGGAGGTGCACCAGGTGGGCACAACCCACCTGGGAGCGCCAGCACCCCCAGGTGCACCCTGGTGGGTTTTGGTCCCCATGTTCCCCCCTAAGTTACCTCTTCATACCACATCATCACCTACCTCTAGAAAAAAATCCCCATTGCTCTCTCTCCCGTGTTCTTGAGCTCAAACCAGTGGATTTTGATCTCTTTGCTCAAAGCTCCGTTTTTAAAACTGTTTTGGGGGATTATTGCTTGGTATGTGACTTCACCATTTGTCCAATTAGTTTTTGTTTTAGTGGTTTATAGTTTGAATAATTAGCTACTCTTGGTGCTAAGGTAGATGTACTTGCATGTTGAATTCTTAGGGTTCTAAGTAGTTTGAATGCTTGCTATGGCCTCTATGTATCCCTATGAGTAGTTGCTATCAGTCTTACAAAGTTCTGTTGACAAATTTTTGTCACTCCAAAAATTTTATTTTCAGAAAATTGTACGCGGACATGATGAACCTATTTGGAAGGAATTCTTTGAGGAGACGATCCTTGGGGGCATCTTCTAGTGATAGTTCTGCTCGTCGGTCTTATGTTGAACCAAGTGAAAGTTCCACGCGAGATGCTTCCACCAAGACATGCTTATGGACTAGCGATGAATATATGATGCGTGTGGGCATTAAGGAGGAATTTGAGCAATATGTTCACAATGCCGACCTCGGTCTCTACCTATCAGATAGTGTGTACAACACCAACTTCTCATTGAATCATTTATCAAAGGATTTAAATATTTTTCATGTGAGTCTAGGGTGTCATTTAAGCTTTATGATAATCCTTATACTATCCCATAGGAGAATTTTTCTTATCACTGCAAGCTTCCATTTTGGGGTTCGCTTGATTAGCCACCAACGGTTGAGTACGAGTCTTTCTTAACTAGCATGTGCTACGGTGAAAGTAGGGGAGTGAGACAAGGAAGAATAAAGAGCATTCATTTTCCCGCAATTCAGTATTTTGCATTATTTAACGGGAAATGCATAGTAGGCAAGCAAGACTGTAGCATACTTTGTGCGCCAGACTTGAGCCTCCTTCACACCGCTCTCACTGGTGAAAGGAATTATAACCTTGGAGGGATTGTTGCACATAGACTCCAGCACAATTCTAATAGTGGTTGGTTCTATGGTGGAATTTATGTCACGCGTTTAGCACGGGAGCTGAGTGTTTTGTCTTTGCCCTTTGATCCTATCCTACCCACGCGGTATTTAGATTTTGTCACTCTGAATGAACACAAGATCCTTAAGGGAAGGGTTGATAATTTCACTTACAATATAATGTTTAACCAAATATCTATTGTGGACACATATTTGCCTGCGCCTACTCTTTTTGATTATAACAGCAAGGGAAAATATTTTGTTCTTGAGAATGAGGCCCGAGCTCATAACACAGTAGTGGTGGCGGCACGGCGTGCTGAGGCATCCGCACTGAGAGCCTCCGTGAGCTACCACGCCAACTACTACCCTGTAGGCTACAGATCGACTACCAAGTTAGGCCAAAAGCCTAAGCTTGGGGGAGTACGTGTTTCTCACTGACATTACATTCATGCATATTATCCCATTTGTCAGTGCTCACACTTTTTCATTGTATCATTCATGTTTAGATTTTTTTCTTGCTTTCTTCCTATGTGTTTGAGAAACTTTAGAAAAACCAAAAAAAATTAGTTGTAGTTAGTTTACTTTCTATGCATGTTTAGTAGTAGTACTAAAATGAAAATCCAAAAAGATTTCCTTGTTCTTCTTTTGATTATTGGGAGCTTTCCTGTGTAAATAGTTTTTCTCGTTTTGCTTTTCCCTTTTATTTGCTTGCTAAAGAAAACCAAAAACTCCAAAAATATTTTATTGTGTTTCTATGAATTTCTTTTCTTTTATTCGAGTTGTACCGAGGAGAAGACTGTGATGAAAATGTTGAGTGGCTCTCATATGAATAATTGTTGAACTAATAAGAGCTCATTTTACCTTGTCTTCTCCTGTTGACTAAAATGTTTGCAGATTCCAGCTTAGTCCATGGCACTCTTGCACTATTATTATTTTCATATCATTCGGTCATGCAAGTGAAAGGCAATAATGACGACATTCGATGAACTGGCTGTGGCAAAGAGAAACTAGTATGAACTCGACTTGTTATGTTTGTGTAAATATGTTTAACCTAGCATCCATGATTTAGCCCATTATGATTAAACATGTTTGCAATGACAATTAGAGATTATAGTTTCTCATGCCATGCATAAGTAGCTGGGAGTTAATAATGATTTATCTTGGATATCAACATAGCATTAAGATGATCGTGATGTAGTATGATGATATGGTATCCTCCTTTGAATGTTCAAGTGGCTTGACTTGGTATATTTTCATGCATGTAGTTGAATCAAAACCAACATAGCTATGTTCATGGTGTTCATATCCTATTCATGCTAGTGTCCAACGTTACTTATGCATAATGCATGGTTATGATCGTTGTTGCTCTCTAGTTGGCCGCTTCTCCATCTAATTGCTAGCCTTTGGTTGTACTATGTGGGGATTCTGCTTGTACATCAAAAACCTTGAACCCAAAGTTATTCCAGATGAGTCCACCATACCTACCTATATACGGTATTACCCTGCCATCCTAAGTAAATTTGCATGTGGCACCTCTAAAAAATTCTAAAAATTATCCATTTTCTGTGCCTGGATCGTTCATGGAACGACGGGAGGTGGTCGATATCTTCCCTGCTAAGCGAGTTATTCTCAGGTCGAGTGTTTATTCACTCGCCATCGCACGAGAAAATGGGCGGTAATAGGGATGCCCAGTTCCAAACTGCAAGCATGAAAAAGAGTTCATCTCTGAAATAATTAAACAAAAACTCCCAATGGAGTCAAAACCTTTACTTTTACCGCTTGGGAACCGCCACTAGCATGCTTAGCATGGAAGATCTTGATAACTGATGGTCGTGAAGTGAATAATAAAGGTGCATGTCTCAAAATATCATTTATCTTTGTTTTAAAAATTGAGCTATGGCACCTCTTCAAATCACTTCTTCCCTCTGTGAACGGACTTTCTATTTACTTTTATCTTGTGTCACCACCTTCTAAAACAAGCGCCAGAAACTGAGTAGAGCACATCGGTCGTGATTTATGCATTGTGTGTAGCTAATGTTGGGTGTATCATGACTGGATCTTTTCTACCATGAATTACAATGTTTAGTCGCTGCTTCAACTTTGGAGGTACTCTACATTTATGTTTTGCGGTCTTAGAAAGGGCTAGCGAGATACCACTATTGCCATATTATATCATGGTTATTTTGACAACATGTTGCTGTTTAATATATCTTATTATTGATTGCTAGCTGATTATGTCATTGATATGAGTCATTATAATCTTTAAGAGTTATTGTCGACATGGTTAGTTATATTGATTGGCTGAAAACCTGGATGCTGTTTAAGCTTATGTATGCAAATAAGAGCAAAATATTTCGTAAAAGTTTTTCTTTCTCACTCTCAGTTTATCAACTGAATTGCTTGAGGACAAGCAAAGGTTTAAGCTTGGGGGAGTTGATACGTCTCCAACATATATACTTTTTCTCACGCTTTTCCTCTTGTTTTGGACTCTAATTTGCATGATTTGAATGAAACTAACCCCGGACTAACACTGTTTTCAGCAGAACTACCATGGTGTTGTTTTTATGCAGAAATAAAAGTTCTCGGAATGGAACGAAACTTTGCGAGGATTTTTTATATCAATAATAAGAATTTCTGGAGCCAAGACCCACCAGAAAG
Source organism: Triticum dicoccoides (assembly GCF_002162155.2). Classification (NCBI taxonomy): domain Eukaryota; kingdom Viridiplantae; phylum Streptophyta; class Magnoliopsida; order Poales; family Poaceae; genus Triticum; species Triticum dicoccoides. Next base: position 423,886,920 of record NC_041386.1, on the reverse strand, counting down.
GGCCCCCTGGGTGGGCACAACCCACCAGGGCACGCCCCCCTCTCGTGGCGCACCCAGGTGGGTTGTACCCACCTGGTGGCCCCGCTGACGACCCCCCTAATACTATAAAATCACATATTTCCATAACAAAATCAGGGAGAAAGAATTATCGCGATCCATGAAACGGAGCCGCCGCCAAGCCCTGTTCTTCCTTAGGAGGGTAGATCTGGAGTCTGTTTGGGGCTCCGGAGAGGGGGATCTTCGTTCTTCATCATCACCAACCCTTATCCATCACCAATTCCATGATGGTCCCCACCGGGAGTGAGTAATTCCTTCGTAGGCTCGCTGGTCGGTGAGCAGTTGGATGAGATTCATCATGTAATCGAGTTAGGTTTGTTAGGGCCTAATCACTAGTATCCATTATGTTCTTAGATTGATGTTGCTATGACTTTCCCATGCTTAATGCTTAACACTTCGGGCCTGGGTGCCATGATTTCACGTCTGAACCATTTATGTTATCATCATTATATCCATGTTCTAGATCCGATCCTTGCAAGTTATAGTCACCTACTACGGTTATGATCCGGCAACCCCGGAGTGATAACAACCGGGCCCACTCCCGGTGATGACTGTAGTTTGAGGAGTTCAAGTATTCACTATGCGTTAATGCTTTGTTTCGGTTCTCTATTAAAAGGAGGCCTTAATGTCCCTGAGTTTCCAATATGGACCCCCTGCCATGGGAGGGTAGGACAAAAGATGTCATGCAAGTTCTTTTAATAAAGCATGCATGACTATTTACGAAATACATGCCTACATTATATTGATGAATTGGAGCTAGTGTCGGCTCGCCCTAGGTTATAACTGTCTCATGATGAATATCATCCAACAAGTCACCGATCCAATGCCTACGAACTTTTCCATATTGTTTCTGCTAAGTTACTACTGCTATCATCACTGTTACACTTGCTATAGAATTACTGCTATCATTGTTACTATTATTGTTGCTGCTATCACTACTATCAAAACTATCAAACTACTTTGCTATTGATCACTTTGCTGCAGATAATTAATCTCCAGGTGTGGTTGAATTGACAACTCATCTACTAATACCTTCAAATATTCTTTGGCTCCCCTTGTTTCGAATCTATAAATTTGGGTCAAATATTTACCCTCGAAAACTGTTGTGATCCCCTATACTTGTGGGTTATCACTGACGGAGATGCATCATATGTCCGAGCTGGCCTTGAAGGACCTCTATATCAGCCTGTGGCTGGCTGAGCCCATTCCGGACACCTACTTTGGCCTTGTGCAGAGGCTGCGGGAGGCGCCGCTCCGAATTGACACCGTGAAGCGGTCAGCGTGCCTTGAGTGGGTGAGACTCGCGTTCACGAAGACCATGGTACATTGGCCAAGGATTAATCCAATGGAGATGACCACTGGTCCTTCGTCCCAGGGGAAGGAGCATCGCCGCCCCGAGCAGTACTTCGTGCAGGTGATGAGAGGAGCGTAGGCGATAGAGGGCCAGTGTTCGAAAAATGTAATGCTTGAGTAGTTGTAGAAAGTTTGTACCAAGTGGGATTTATGCTTTTTTATGCGCCTGACAAACTTATTTGATATTGTAGTGATTAACTTTTGACTCCTGTGTGGACGTATGTTTAGTTATGAAAGCTGGTAGTCGCCGGCTTCAGGCCCCAAGTGAATATCACGAAGGGTGTTTTGTTTCCGCACTATTACCCTTAGCCAACATCTTGGTGCCCGGAGGCGGTAGTGTGGGAACGAAACCAGGTGATCAGACTATTCGGTTTTACTACTTTCACTTAGCCTTAGGAGCTTCACGGTGGGGACCAGGGACTAGCCCCTGGTGTGTTTGTGATGTACTTGGGGGTCAAAGCCTGCCCGTTCCAATCATGTGGTTTGTGTTAGACGAGCCTTTCGTGTGATAGGGCAAAATTGCCAACGACTTTTAGAGTCCAACCTCCTCATTGGATCGCAGCCACGTTCACGCTTACTATGACGATCAGTTTTTGTCCTTGTCCTCATGAGGTACTTGACCGGTTAAACTAGTGGTACAATCGCAAGGGTTCTCCCTTTGCCTTCTTAGCCAAACATGTGGGACTTAAGGGGAAAACACAGGAGTTGGGCAACCCAACTATTTACCCTAGACATAGTTCAGAACAGATGCATATAGTGCAATATCTGAGGCGCCAGACAACTAGTGGGAAGCGGTGCCCGAATTAAAGATATTGAGCTGATATATAAATCGAACTCGTGACTAATTAATATGTTTTCATGCCGGGCTGTTCGAAGAGCAAGGAGAGAATTGGAAAGGGAGTCAACCAGTTGCTGGATGCAGATGTTCGAACACCATAAAGGGCACTTTCATTAATTCTCATAAGCTCAGCACGTCTAACCATACAATTCCAACTGCGAAGGCATTACTTGTAAGATGAAAAAAAGAAAATGTACAAAAGAAAGGTTGACACAGGGCCTTGACGCGTGAGTTGAAGCCTTCACTGTGCCCTGTTGCACGTCTGCGCTTTTGCTTTTGATAGGAGGTGATTGGGACCTTTGATTAGACCTTTGGGGCGAGGACCCTGCCGATGGAGCTTTAAGCTTTGGTCTGTCCGGAATTGGTCCCCGGGTCATCCGAAAATGAAGCGATTCCGTAGTTCGAGTTAATGTATGCCTCACAGCTGCTCATGCTATTTTGAATGCAAACTTGTGCTGACGAGGCACGTAGAGCGTAAAGAATGTGGGCATGTCATGGGGCGCGTATCCCTATTTGCGGCGAACGCATGCGGGTTCCCGTGACGGGGAATGGATTTGAACCCATTTACTATTGTCACCGGCCCTTACGGCGGTTCAGCATCCGGACCTGTATGGGCCGATATGGTCTTCGGCCGCTAGGGCCACAATGTGCTCTTCGGTTCGAAGTGAGCGTTCTGTGTTGCCGTTTGAACTTGAGGTACACGTAATGCAAGACGACATTGAATTTGGCGAACGTTGTTCGGCCGAGGAGGGCGTGATAGCCGCTGTGAAAAGGTGTGATATCGAAGATCAAGTCTTCGCTTCAGAAATTATCAAGAGACCTGAGCAGTACTTCGATCTTCATGATGCCCATGCAGCGGGCCTCCACTCCCGGAATGACCCCCTTGAAGGTGGTATTACTTGGTTTAACCCTTGATGGATCATCCCCATTTTCCTCATTGTATCCTCATATGTCAGTTGAGGCTGCTCCCTCTGTCCATTAGGACTCTAATGAGGTGGAATCCATCGATGATGGGGTCTAGCACTAAGGCTACAGACCCTCCATGCCATATGCTGGTGGAATGATCCATGCGATCGAGCATGATCGGGCAGGCTGATCTTGAATTGAACTTTGGCACTACTGGCTCGACGGAGTATACACCCCGCAATGCTCTCTTCCTCTCCATCTTTGGTGCGTGGGTTGCATAGATCATGTTTACCGTATTGACAATGGAAGGGAAGGGTTTCTGTCCTCCACTATTTGGCCTGCGGGGCTCATCATCATCTTCGCTTCATGGGCTTTCGCCCAATTCTTCGGCTGTGAGTTTGCTGGCCAATTTGATCACCCAAAAAATTCAGTTGGAGTGGTTGGCGGGCTTCTTTGATGTGCCATGGATCTGACAAATGCATGTCCAGAATCGTCTCTAGTCTGTACGGGCCATCACTATTTCCTTTAGGGGCTTTCTTTCGGGATCAGGATTTCTGATTTCGGAATCCGGCATTTACTGTCGTATCCTCACCTTCACCATCGTTGGGGCGACATTCATTCTTGTTGCGTCGGGGCTTTTCGTTTCCATCCCAAACCTCGGAGGAACCGGGTGTGTCTGGGTTGGTGTTCTTGCAAGCAAGCCAATTGCCTTCGTCCAAGCAAAAGCGGGTCATGAGGGAAGTAAGGGCTGCCATAGTTCTTGGTTTATCCTGGCCGAGCTGCCGTACAAGCCATTCGTCCTTGACACTATGCTTAAAGGAAGTTATCGGCATTCTAGGCCCGGGGGTGCCCAGACTTGCCTGCCTGCGGGCCTATGCGTGGCTCCACCAACAGCCTGGTACGGCCCATCTTCAGCAGTGACCACTCAAGACGCTCACGAGGGGCCAAGCCTCATGAGGCGGACGACACCAAGACCTCCCCGGGGGCGGCCTCGCTAGGCTGGCTCCCGAGGAGCAGAGATCTCTATGCAAGGGGCACCTCGCGAGGTTCATGTGACGTGAGCCATGACGACCAAGGCCAGGCGGGCGCCAGCGGGCGTAGTGTACCAATTTCCTTTTTCATGCTAAAGAGGCAGGCACAGGCGAGGAGTCCCGAGGCATGAGGCAAAGGTTTCCATATCGGTGCAACAAGACCAAGACCAGGAGGATGGTAGGACGGAGGTCACCATGGAGCCTACAACAGCATCACCACCAGAGCCTTTGGCAGGCGAAGACCACCTTTTGTTAGGCCAGCTTGTACTAGTTGTCTCCCTTCAAACTTGGCCATTGTGGAATCCCTTCCCGCCACACATTTGGGAAGAGGACCAGGGCCTCTATAAATAGGACTAGCCACCACCATAAGGGGGGATCACATCGTCGGGGATTGACTCATCTTAGACTGGGTCCATTCCGTCCTCACATCCACTAGCTCGCCGAGCTCAGGAACACCTCTCCTCCCGAGGTTGTTCACCCTTGGTACTAGTACATCCTTAGCCCGTGAGGCAATCCACCAACACCACACTGGAGTATGGTATTACAACTCAAGGTGGCCCAAACCTGTATAAACCCTTGTGTCTCTTGATCCTTGGGTTCGTCGAGCTAGGCCGTCAGATCATTGAGTGAGCGAGCTAGGGAGAGTGTGTTCTTCGTGCGCACCCTAGAGTTAGAACCTCAAGGGTTAGCCGGAACCCGCAATACAACATTTGGCGTGCCAGGTAGGGGTGCGCTGAACTTTCCTTCCGACGATCGACGTACCACTGCTCCGCTGCATCCATAGACGATGCTCGCCGAGCCCGTGCTGAGCGCCAGGACGCCCACGCCGCTCGTGTCGCTCAGATGGTGCCCGTTGGTGGACCTCCCCGCCGTTCCCCATCACCCACTGCCAATGCCGCCACCGGCCCGGCGGGAAACGAGCAGAAAGCTTCGTCGCTGCACCCCTCTTTGCGGCGGGGCGGACGCACCGCCAGCCCGTTGCTAACTCCAGCCGGCTCGTCGTCCCACGCTCGTCACGCACCCACGGACGTGCAGGTCGCACTGCTCTTAGCACGCGAGCTCCTGCGTTACTGCCAGGTCAACAACCTCTATGAAGACTAGCTAGACAGCATCATTGAGCTCGTCAGCGCCGTTGGGGGCTCTCCCGCACTGTCTCTCTAGCTGCCTTGCCCACCTCCACATCAAGACATCGCCCTTGCCCCGAGATGCGCAGCCCCGCAGCGCGACCCGGCACGCAGGGCGCCCACGCACGAAGAGAGAATCTGCCAAGAGATCCCTCGGCCGCAAGCAGACGCTCCTGCGCTCCCATCACCACCACATCAGGATCGCGCGCCGCCTGCGGCGGTGGTGCCTGGGTACCAAGACCGGGCTCTACCTCCACGGGGGTTGCCGCGCCTTCACCCTGGAGCTGCGCAGCATTGTATGGCCTGGCAATTTCAAGCCCAACCTTCCTCCGCGCTACGACGGCACCCCCGACCCTGCTGAGTTCTTGCAGCTCTACTAGCTGAGCATCGAGGCGGCCAATGGGGACAAGAAGGTCATGGCGAACTGGTTCCCCATGGCTCTCAAGGACGGCGCGCTCTCGTGGCTCCTGAACCTGCCTGCAGGATCAATGTCCTCCTGGGGTGAGATGCGCGACCACTTCGTCGCCAACTTCCAAGGCACACGCGACCGCCCGCCTGCCGCTGGTGACCTATGGCACATCAAGCAGCAGCCAAGGAGACCCTATAGAAGTACATCCAGCGTTTCAACAGCGTTCTCCTCGAGATCCCCAAGGTGACGGACGAGGCCAACATCTCGGCGTTCTCCAATGGCGTCCGTGATGTCAAGATGAAGGAGGTGCTCAGCATACACGAAGACATGTGCATAGCTCTGGAGATGTTCAACATGGCGACCAAGTGCGCATGGGCTGAGGAGGGACGCCTCTCCCTCCTACAGCTTCCAGCAGCCGACCTAGAAGACAAGAAGGCCAAGACCAAGGACGTGAAGCGCAAGGGGGCTGACGTGCTCGCGTCAGAGCTGGAGATGAAGCGCGGCTGTGACCAGCCTGAGTCGTCCAAGGCCAACTGCCCGTTCTATGCCTTGCACAAGTGCACAGCCACAACACCAACGATTGTCAAGAGCTCAGGGCCACCCGTGATGGGCGCTTCGGCCGACGCCCCGAGCACAACGACCGAGGCTACGGCCAAGGAGGAGGACGAAGTGGAGGACGCTGGGATGACCGTGGCCCCCGCCAGGAGTGGTGCGACCAGCCTCATGAGGACCTCTGGCAGGACCAGCCTTGCAAGGGCGCCTGGAGAGACCAGCCTCATGAGGACCGCCCTCAATGCAACGCTGGCCTCCCTCCCCGCCTGCCACTACCAAGAAGGAACGGCGACCATCATCAAGACAAGGGGGCTGGGGGCTTCCAGGAGCCTTGCACCGTCGCTTGCATCTTGGGTGGCGCTCAGGCCCCAGCCTCCCACCGCACCTTCAAGTAGTTTGCTCGCGAGATGAACGTGGCCCTCCCCAGGCTCAAGGCCACACGACCGCTCAGGTGGTCCAAGTGCATTATCGCCTTCAGCTCGTCAGACCAGCTCAAGTGCGCGGCAACTGCCGGCGCCCTCCCGATGCTTTGCTCGCCCGTCATCAGCAATGTCCTTGTCACCAAGACCTTCATCGATGGTGGCGCAGGACTCGATGTTCTTTGCATCGAGACATTCAACCGCCTCCAAGTGCCATACGATCAGCTGCAGCCCACCAGGCCCTTCTCGGGAGTAGCCGAAAGCTCCACCACCCCGATAGGGCAGATCCGCCTCCCTGTCACCTTCGGCCACCATGACAACTACCGCACCGAGCTCATCGACTTCGACGTCGCCCACATCCGTCTGCCCTACAATGCCATCCTTGGATATCTGTCCCTAGCCAAGTTCATGGCGGTGACCCACCACGGCTACAATATCCTCAAGATGCCAGGGAGCCATGACATCATCTCGGTCACCTACGAGGAGAAGGACGCGATGTGCTCCCTTGAGCGCGCCTACCAGGCTGCGGCAGTCAAAGACCCAGACAACAAAGGCGCCATCTACCCTCCTGAGGCAATCCCCAAGAAGAAGAAGCATCTGCTCCTCCAAGGGCCTCAGGAGAGCGGCGTCTCCAGCGGCACCACCTCAGGACCAGCGCCCACGGATGGGGCGCCTCCCTCTCTCGCATAGGAAGGCGCGCACAACACCCTCCTTAGGCTGGACTCGGGGGCTCTCTTCTAGAGGACCTCTGACCTAGCCAATGTCATGAGGGAGGTGCTTGGGCACCACATGGAGGCACGCTTCACCGCACGCTTCCCTCATCAGGGCACATGGCACGAGGTGCCCGGTGCTCAGGAGTTCATCACCAAGACCACCAAGGAACTTCAAGAAGTAAGATCCATGTGTGGCGACCGCCGCCCACCACCTGGCGCAGCTCCTCGTCCTGGCACGGATGACGAGATGTGTTGGAAATATGCCCTAGAGGCAATAATAAATTAGTTATTATTATATTTCCTTGTTCATGATAATCGTTTAGTATCCATGCTAGAATTGTATTGATAGGAAACTCAGATACATGTGTGGATACATAGACAACACCATGTCCCTAGTAAGCCTCTAGTTGACTAGCTCATTGATCAATAGATGGTTACGGTTTCCTGGCCTTGGACATTGGATGTCATTGATAACGGGATCACATCATTAGGAGAATGATGTGATGGACAAAGACCCAATCCTAAGCCTAGCACAAGATCATGTAGTTCGTATGCTAAAGCTTTTCTAATGTCAAGTATCGTTTCCTTAGACCATGAGATTGTGCAACTCCCGGATACCGCAGGAGTGCTTTGGGTGTGCCAAACGTCATAACGTAACTAGGTGGCTATACAGGTACACTACAGGTATCTCTGAAAGTGTCTGTTGGGTTGGCACGAATCGTGACTGGGATTCGTCACTCCGTGTAAACGGAGAGGTATCTCTGGGCCCACTCGGTAGGAAATCATCATAATGTGCACAATGTGATCAAGGAGTTGATCACGGGATGATGTTTTACGGAACGAGTAAAGATACTTGCCGGTAACGAGATTGAACAAGGTATCGGGATACCGACGATCGAATCTCGGGCAAGTGTCGTACCGATAGACAAAGGGAATTGTATATGGGATTGATTAAGTCCTTGACATCGTGGTTCATCCGATGAGATCATCGTGGAACATGTGGGAGCCAACATGGGTATCCAGATCCCGCTGTTGGTTATTGACCGGAGAGTCATCTCGGTCATGTCTGCATGTCTCCCGAACCCGTAGGGTCTACACACTTAAGGTTCGGTGATGCTAGGGTTATAGAGATATTAGTATGCGGTAACCCGAAAGTTGTTCGGAGTCCCGGATGAGATCTCGGACGTCACGAGGAGTTCCGGAATGGTCCGGAGGTAAAGAATTATATATAGGAAGTGCTGTTTCGGCCATCGGGACAAGTTTCGGGGTCACCGGTATTGTACCGGGACCACCGGAAGGGTCCCGGGGGTCCACCGGGTGGGGCCACCTGCCCCGGGGGGGGCACATGGGCTGTAGGGTGTGCGCCTTGGCCTATATGGGCCAAGGGCACCAGCCCCAAGAGGCCCATGCGCCAAGAATCAAGGGAGAGGAAGAGTCCTAAAAGGGGAAGGCACCTCCGAGGTGCCTTGGGAGGAGGGACTCCTCCCTGGCCGCACCCTTCCTTGGAGGAAGGGCCAAGGCTGCGCCTCCCCCCTCTCCCTTGGCCCTATATATAGTGGGGGGAAGGGAGGGCAGCCCAACCTAAGCCCTGGCGCCTCCCTCTCCCTCCCATGACACATCTCCCTCCTCCCACAGCGCTTGGCGAAGCCCTGTTGGAATCCCGCTACTTCCACCACCACGCCGTCGTGCTATTGGATCTCCATCAACCTCTCCTCCCCCTTGCTGGATCAAGAAGGAGGAGAGGTCGCTGCTCCGTACGTGTGTTGAACGCAGAGGTGCCGTCCGTTCGGCGCTAGGATCATCGGTGATTTGAATCACGACGAGTACGACTCCATCAACCCCGTTCTCTTGAACGCTTCCGCGCGCGATCTACAAGGGTATGTAGATCCACTCCTCCCTCGTTGCTAGATGACTCCATAGATTGATCTTGGTGATGCGTAGAAAATTTTGAATTTCTGCTACGTTCCCCAACAAGATGCGCATCTGCATCGATGTTCCTCGGCTCAACAGGGCCGCATCTCAGGGGCACTTCTGGCCATCGAGCGTTGGTCGATGCAGAGGCCCCCCACACAGTTACGTTCGCATGCCCTTCGGCCTACCGAACGCGATTGTCGCCTGCAACTGGCTCACACAGGGCGCCCTGGTGGGTCGCGAGGCCAGGCGCCAGGCCGTCCTGGGGGAGGAGGAGCCAGAACCTCCAGGCTCCCCTGGGAACCAGCCGTCGGACGACTTGTAAGGAGCGACTTCTTCAGTGCGCCTCTTCAACTACTTCAACATCTCTCCAGCGACAGCACCAGGTGAAATTTTCTAGTTTATTCAGTTGGGGGCGCCCCTCGGGCTGCATCATCCCCGGGTCGCATGGGCATGTCCCTACGACGCCTATACTTTTTACACATTTAACTTATTCTGTTGGGGGCGCCCCTCGGGCTGCATCATCCCCAGGCCGCACGGGTCCGTCCCTGTGGCATGTATCGTTCTTGCATCTATTCGAACTAGCTTGCCACATTAATTAAGTCATCTTATGATCATCACCTGCTTGCCTGTTGCCCTTGCGACCACCCTCGTTGCTGACATGCCTCCTGCTCATCCCACAACAGTGCCTACACATGCTGGCACGGCGCTTGTGCTCGGACCCGTCCCTGCAACGCTGACAAACCTGAGTGGTTGAGTGGTTGAGCTCTGGCTCGCGGCACGCCCAGGGCACGTCACCTCACTAGACCCTTAGTGCCTTCATCCTATTGCGAAAAGATCAGCGGCAGGACAGAAAATGCGTTTCCCAGCTATATCACCCTCGCGGACTAACCCACAGGAATCTCCGGAGCTAAGCTATGGGTATCCCTATCAGCTGCTCCTTTTCATGTGATTTGCTTGCGCGTTAAAGGGAGGGCTCCTAAGCATCGTGCCTCAGGAGCCCTTACCGACTCTCCATCTCTCACCCCTTGGCCTTAACCACGACATCGTGACCTGGCATACCAGCGGCGGCTAAGCCTCGCTCGAGGGTCGAGACCCGAGGACGTAGAGCACTTAGAAGAACGTGAAAAGGAGAAGCTGGCACGGATCTAACCTAGCAGTAGCACCATCGTTGACACATAAATTGGGCATTGCACAAGGAATCGCTCCCGGCTCGCTAAGATAAGTCACACATTCAAGTTGACCTGGCACTGCAGCTCGGGATTTCCGGCCCTTGCAGCCTTGCTCCGGCAATGACGCCTTCCTTTTTGCCTTCAGGAAGGTGCTTGCACGCCAAGGGAGGCCTCTTGAGCGTTGTGCTTCAGGAGCTCTTACCGGACCTTGGGCCGCTCACCTCCTGGCCTTGACCACGACATCATGACCTGGCATACCAGCGATTGGCTGGAGCCTGCCTGGGGACTGGGACTTGTCAGCATAGAGCACGAAGCTACCACAAGGACGAAAAGGGGAGAGAATGCCATAGCAAGACATGCAATCGCAAATTTCATAATAATAATAGCATTGATGCAAAAGCACTACAGATTCTTTACACACCCCCACGGGGTTCATCTCGATTCCTTGTAGGGAACCCAAAAGGAGGTTTCCAGGGCTCATATCTATAGATGTCACCGCTGACGCCATCATCAACAGTGGGCCATGAGGGGCCGACACCAACCCCATCCAGATCAGCGATGACGACGACGAGCGGACACTGCTCCTGCGCCCCGGGCGCGGCGAAAGCTCAGGGGCACGTAGCTGTCATCGCTCGTCTCCGGAGTCTTGTTAGGCTCAGGAGAGTCGCTAGCTGACGGCAAAGAGCTGGCAGATGGCAAAGTAGCTGATTCCAGTAGTGGGTGGACTCCCAAGCGCCGTCACTGCCTCTAGAGGAGCTGTCGGCAGGGCTGAGGGCGGGCCCAGCACCTGCTGCTGCACCGTCCTGGTGACCCCCTCCGGGGTAGCACTCCAGGAAGCCTCCGTCCTCGTCGAAGACCTTGAAGAACATCGTGGAGGCGATGTCGTACTCGAAATTGATGGTTAGGGCCCCCTTCGCACGGTAGGCGCAGGCGACCTCTCCCCATCCACGAGTCATGAAGATCTTGCCTGCGGAGACGACCTCGACCTCCGTTCCCATTGCCGGGGTGCTACATTCGGCGTGCTGCAACCATAGCTCGACATCCCCCTTGGCGGCATCTCTCCTATGAAGAACTGCGGGAATCTGATCCATGTGCGCAGAGGCATCGCCACCCACATCACGAACTTGTGGGAGGAGCCATCAACTTGAGTTTGCGGGACGGTGGCTTGTGCCACCATGACCTAGCCACCATGGCCATGACGCGAGCGGCATGGGGCGCCGCCTCCTCCTCCAGGGCCTTGCGCTTGGGCATGCAAGGGTAGCGGGTAGACTGGGGGAAGCCACTCGTACTAGGGCCTCATCACCTCCTGCCTCATGAAGACACCGAGGGGGCGGGCCAGCCTCTTCTTCGGTAGAAGTGGTCCCTGCTCTTCATGAGGGTTTTTTCCCTTCTCAGCGGCAGAGAATATCCTTATCGGCGCCATGGGTGTCGCAGCAAGAAGGCGGAGCAAAGAGGAGGAAGAAGAATTAAACGGAGTGGAGGAGAAGATTAGCAACGGGGACCCCACCCCTCTCCTCAGTTATAGCCAGAGGGAGGCCAACCATTGGTCTCCACGATCATAGGTAATGATGATTTCCCTCTACATGTAGTGGCGTCACGTCAAGTTGGATGGTTGCTGAGGCAGCATAGGGAAGCGGAGATGTCCATGTCCCATCAATTGCCACGCGTCGACCAAGGCTACAGGCGGTTGTTGATCGCGGCGCTCCGCACTTGACTTTTGGCTTTGCCTAGAAGCCAAGCTCGAGCGCACCTTGGGCCCGGGGGCTACTATCGGTGTTTTGGGACAGGGGGTGCCTAGACTTGCCTTCCTGCGGGCCTTTGCGTGGCTCCACCAACGTCTTGGTATGGCCCATCTTCAGCAGCGACCACTCAAGACCCTCGCGAGGGGCTAAGCCTCGTGAGGTGGACGACACCAAGACCTCCCCGGGGGCGGCCTCACTTGGCTGGCTCCCGAGGAGCGAAGATCTCTATGCAAGGGGCACCTCGCGAGGTTCATGTGACGTGAGCCATGATGACCAAGGCCAGGCGGGCGCCAGCTGGCGCAGTGTACCAGTTTCCTCTTTCGTGCTAAGAGGCAGGCGTAGGAGAGGAGCCCTGAGGCATAAGACAAAGGTTTCCATATAGGTGCAACAAGACTAAGACTGACAGGATGGTAGGACGGAGGTCACCATGGAGCCCACAGCAGCATCACCACCAGAGCCTTTGGCAGGCGAAGACCACCTTCTGTCAGGACAGCTTGTACTAATTGTCTTCCTTCAAACTTGGTCGTTGTGGAATCCCTTCCCGCCTAACATTTGGGAAGAGGACCAGGGCCTCTATAAATAGGACTAGCCACCACCATAGGGGGGGATCACATCATCGAGGATCGACTCATCTTTGATTGGATCCATTCCATCCTCACATCCCCCAGCCCGCCGAGCTCAAGAACACCTCTTCTCCTGAGGCTGTTCACCCTTTGTACTAGTTCATACTTTTCCCGTGTGGCAATCCACCAACACCACACTGGAGTAGGGTATTACACCGCAAGGTGGCACGAACCAGTATACACCCTTGTGTCTCTTGTTCCTTGGGTTCGTCGAGCTAGGCCGTGAGATCATTGAGCGAGCGAGCTAGGGTGAGAGTGTTCCTCGTGCGCACCCCAGAGTTCGAACCTCAAGGGTTAGCCAAAACCCGCAATCCGACAGCAGCCAAGGCTTCGGCATTCGGACAGTCAACGATCTGATTTTTCTTAGTTAGGAATCGATTCCAAAATTGTTGGGCAAATTCTTCGGGTTGTTGCGTAATGCGGTTTAGGTCATCAGCATCTGGGGGCCGGACATAGGTGCCCTGAAAGTTTGCTCGAAAACAGTCCTCAAGCTCTTCCCAGCCACCTGTAGAGTCTTCGGGAAGGCTGTTCAGCCAGTGTCGAGCTGGGCCTTTAAGCTTGAGCGGTAAATATTTAATGGCGTGGAGGTCGTCTCCCCGCGCCATGTGGATGTGGAGGAGGAAATCCTCTATCCATACGGGTGGATCTATAGTTCCATCATATGATTCGATGTTCACAAGCTTGAAGCCTTCTGGGAATTGATGCTGCATTACACTTTCTGTAAAGCACAGGGGGTGTGCGGCGCCCCGAACTCGGGCTACGTCGCGTTGGAGGTCTTCGGCCCTCCTACTATCACTACAAAAACAGACACATCTGTGACATTTTGGGCCGAACAAATTTTTTCTGTCATACTTATGACACTTCTGTGACGCTAATTGTGACAAAATCTGGTATCATCATAAATGTGGTGGCTGTAACACCCCGGATGTAACTAGCCATAATTTTAACTCCGACTCTTGCCATTTCCGTCTATAAGTTATGAGATTTCCCATCGTGGTGGGGTTTTGTCTTGTTTTGCATTTTGTTCATGTCTTGCATTTCATATCATGTCATCATGTGCATTGCATTTGCATACATGCTCGTCTCATGCATCCGAGCATTTTCCCCGTTGTCCGTTTTGCAATCCGACACTCCCGCGTGCACCGGTGCCCCCTTTTCGTCTCTTTTCGTGAGCGTATGTTAAACATTCTCGGAAAGGACTGAGATTTTCCAAGTGGCCTTGGTACACCACCGGTAGACCGCCTCTCAAATTTCGTGCCATTTGGAGCCCATTTAATACTCCAACGGTTAACCGGGTAACCGGGAAGGCCTCTTGTGTGTTGTAGTCCAACACCCCTCCAAAATGGCCCAACAACCCATCTAAACCACTTCCATGTCCTCCGTCGTGGGATCGCGATCGTGTGGGCGAAAACTACACTTCATTTGGACACTCCAAACTCCCTCTACCTATAAATATGTGCACCCCTCCTCCAAAATTCGGGTCCCGAAACCCTCGATCCAACTCCTCCACACCGTCGGACACGTCCGCCGCCGGCCGGACGCGTCCGCCGCCTCCCTCAGCCAACCGGAGCCTGCCACGTCAGCGCTTGCCGCCTCCCGTGCCACCGGCCCCCGCGGCCCGTTTCGCCGCCGCCGCCGCTCGCGGGCAACTGCGCCCGAGAGCGTCAAGCACCGCCGCCGTTCGTCCTCTCAGCCGCCTCGCCGACCTCCGCCGAGACCGCGGACTCCGCCGCTCCTCCGCCATCCTTCCTCCGGCAAGCTCCCCGCTGCTCCTCCGCCACGACGCCCGCACCCCGAAGTCCGTGCCACCCTGGCTCCCCATCACCGCCTCCTCCTCTGACAGGTGCCCCGGCCCCGGATCTCGTCGGCTCTCTCCTCGGGCAAGGTCCCCGCAGCTCCGACCGTCGTCCTCGACGAACTCCGGTGATCCTCGAAGAACGTGCCACGGTCAAGTCCCTAATATTTTCATGCTCTGTTCAACGCATCATATCTCCATGACTGTAGGTCCGTTTCATGCGCATGAGATATGAAAATGTTCATTGGGAGATTCTCTTCATTTCATTCCATTGTGGCATGCTTGTTTGATTTCATGTTAATGCCCAAATCATTGATGCTAGAGTGCTATAAATTGTTTATTGCTGCTACTTATCAGTTTATGGTGATTTGTCATTTTTGTCACATTTGATGTGTGCTTCATATGGGCATGAGCTCTACATGTGTTTTGGTCTATGTCATGCCATCTTTACAGGGGTGCTTTCCATGTATTTTTTTGTGATCAATGTGGTGACTAGCACAAGCATGCAAACTAGGCTTCGTGATATTGCTGTTTTGAGGGACTTAGGATTTTGCTATGTCCTTGTTCTGCTGTTATTTTGATGCCATGTAAACATGATGCTATAGTGAGATCCGTGCTTGTTTTGAGTATCTTAAGTAAGGATGTTTTGAACATATGGTTATGCTCTATCCATACAGGCCCCTTTTTGCAATTATGGAGTGCCCTAGCATGTCCTAATCTTGCTCTACTTTTGCTATAAAATGTTCCTGGCAGATTGTTTACATGTTAATCAATTTTGCCATGGTTGTTGTTAGTGATCCATGCATGCTATGAACTTACTCTTCCCATGGTTAGTTTCATGAACATGTCTTCTAGTTGTTAGTATGCTTGTCTTGTCATCCAATGCTTTGTGGTGAGTAGTTTGAGCTCGCAAAGATGCCTGCATAATTCTGTTTATGCCATGCTCTGTTTTCTGCTATGTCTGAAACTGTTAATAAAACTTGCTATGTTTACATGGGTGCCATCATATTTGCTGTGCATTTTTGGCTCATGATCAGTAAGGGACTTTTGTTCTATGCATTTAGTAGATTCATGCCATGCATATTTAGCTATGATATGTTCCTGTGGCATGTTGTTTGCTTGCTCTAAACATTGCTTCCTGATGTTATTTCTGGCATGTTAGTATTTTCACTAAGTCCGTGAAGCTGATATCATTTGCACTTGTTCCATGCTTGTTTGAACCTGCTCTTTTGTGATTTAGCCGTAGTTCAGTCTTCATGTTTTATCAAGCATATTGTGTACATCACTGCCATATACTTTGTTGTTATGTTGGAGTCCAGTAGCTTAGTTTCTTGTTGCATTCTAGATGGCATCGTGCTGTTAATCGCAGAATTGTGCCATTCTTGTTTTGCTTGCCATTTGCAAACAGTGCAGCCGTTTCCGGTGATCTTTATACCAATTTCGACCGAAATCATCTCATCTTTCTAGCGGCACACTTGGTTTTCCAAGTTGATGCCTTGTTCATTCTTCCCCTTCCGAAGCACGCATAAGCATTGCATATCGTGTCTTACATATCATGCCATGTTTTGCATCATGTTGCTTGTGCATTGCACGGTGATTGATTGTTGGTCCTTTGCTTGTGTTCTAGCTCTGGGTAGAGCCGGGAGACGAGTACGCTAACGAGGATCAAGCTTTCATTAACTCTGAGAACTTTGCAGGCAAGATGACCATACCCTCGAAATCACTTCTATCTTTGCTTGCTAGTTGTTCGCTCTATTGCTATGTCGTGTTACCTACCAATTGCTATATCATGCCTCCCATATTGCCATGTCATGCCTCTAACCCACCTTTCCTAGCAAACCGTTGTTTGTCTATGTTACCGCTTTTGCTCAGCCCCTCTTATAGCGTTGCTAGTTGCAGGTAAAGATGAAGTTGGTTCCATGTTGGAACGTGGATATTGTTGGGATATCATTATTATCTCTTATTTACTTTAATGCATCTATATACTTGGTAAGGGTGGAAGGATCGGCCTTATGCCTGGTGTTTTGTTCCACTCTTGCCGCCCTAGTTTCTGTCATACAAGTGTTATGTTCCTTGATTTTGTGTTCCTTACGAGGTTGGGTGTTATGGGAACCCCTTGACAGTTCGCTTTGAATAAAACTCCTCCAGCAAGGCCCTACCTTGGTTTTACCCTTTGCCTACCTACCACCATATACCTTCCCTTGGGTTCTGCAGACTCAAGGGTCATCTTTATTTTAAACCCCCCCCCCCCGAGCCAATGCTCCTCTGAGTGTTAGTCCGAAACGGGCAACCTGCAGGGCCACCTCGGGGCAACTTGAGGGTTGGTTTTACTCGTAGCTTGACCTATCCGGTGTGCCTAGAGAACGAGATACGTGTGACTCCTATCGGGATTTGTCGGCACATCGGGCGGCTTTGCTGGTCTGGTTTTACCATTGTCGAAATGTCTTGTAACCGGGGTTCCGAGTCTGATCGGGTCTTCCTGGGAGAAGGAATATCCTTCATTGACCACGAGAGCTTGTGATGGGCTAAGGTGGGACACCCCTGTAGGTTTTGAACTTTCAAAAGTCGTGCCCGCTGTTATGGGTAGATGGGAATTTGTTAATATCTGGTTGTAGAGAACTTGACACTTAACTTAATTAAAATGAATCAACCGCGTGTGTAGCCGTGATGGTCCCTTTTCGGCGGAGTCCGGGATGAACACGGCCTTGTGTTATGCTTGAGCGTAAGTAGCTTCAGTATCACTTCTTGATCACTATTAGATTCTCGACCGTGCGTTACTTCTCTTCTCGCTCTCTTTTGCGTAAGTTAGCCACCATACATGCTTAGTGCTTTGCTGTAGCTACACCTCACTACCCCTTTCCTACCTTTAAGCTTAAATAGTCTTGATTGCGAGGGTGTGAGATTGCTGAGTCCCTGTGACTCACAGATACTTCCAAACAGATGGAGGTGCCGATGATGCCAGTGTAGGAGATGCTACCGAATTCAAATGGGAGTTCGACGAGGATTCGGGCCGTTACTATGTTTCTTTTCCGGATGATCAGTAGAGGAGCCCAGTTGGGACGATCGGGAATCTAGCATTTGGGGTTGTCTTTCTTTGTTTTGGTTGCGTAGTCGGACCTTGATTGTGTTCTGGATGATGTATGACTATTTATGTATTGTGTGAAGTGGCAATTGTAAGCCGACTCTTTATCCCTTCTTATTCAGTACATGGGACACTACAAAAAAAAGACACATCCATGACATTTTGGGCCGAACGAAATTTTTTTCTGTCATACATATGACACTTCTATTACGATAATTGTGACAAAACCCGGTATCATCATAGATGTGGTGGGCTCCTACTTCTATGACAAAAACTCATGATAGAAAATGGGCTTTTCGTCTTGGGCGGGCAGGAGACGCAGCTGCATGACATTCTTTGGGCCATCCATGACGGAAAAAACCATGGTAGAAGCGAGGGCAAGGAAAATTTTGGGAATTTCCCAGTTACGGTGGGTGGTCGGGGGCCGAGCGATGCGCATTTCTCTCGTACATGTACACGCATGTGTGTGAGGCGTTGGCTCTAACTGAAACCGAGCAAGGCGTTGGGCTCTAACTAATCCCGAGCGATTGCCGACTACACGTTACTGAACCCGGGATATCGATCGATGGCTATTAACTGAACCCAATCGACCGATTCCTTCGCTACTGCTGCTAACTGAAGCCGATCAATGATG
>NC_041386.1:423837129-423868206 GCF_002162155.2 Triticum dicoccoides | reverse complement strand
CCCGTGGTGTTGCCTCTGGATGAACAGGACCCCGATCGATCGAGCCGGTTGGGGCTGGATGAACAGGACCCTGTGGAGGGCTGGATGAACAGGACCACCCTGTGGAGGGTAGGATGAATAGTAGACGGTGGATGGCCGGATGAACAGTAGCCCGTGGAGGGGTGGTTGAACAGGAGCCTGTGGAGAGGGCTAGTTGAACAGTAGCCGATGGAGTAGCGCGCGGTGGAGGCTGGATGAACAGGAGCCCGGGGATGAACAGTCGCAGGTGGAGGCTGGAGAGGTCGACGGTGGATGAACAGTAGCTCGTGGAGGCTGGAGGGGGTCGACGGTGGAGATGAACAGTATCCCGTGGAGTCCCGTTTTGCGGTATGCCACACCCCTCCCGATGAATAGGACCCCCGTTTCGACCGTAGGAGGTCCGTTTCGTCCGTTTTGTGGTACGCCACACCCCTCCCGATCAACAGGACCCCCGTTTCGACCGTAGGAGGTCTGTTTCCTCCGTTTTGTGGTATGCCAGACCCCTCGCGATCAACAGGACCCTGTTCCGAACGTAGGAGGTCCGTTTCCTCCATTGTGCAGTACGCCAGGCCTCGTTTCCATCGCCTGTTCCGTCCAAGCCCTCCCGATGAACATGACCAAGCATTCCGTTCTGACCCAGCCGGTTGGCTCCCACGTGTTCCGTTTGCCTCCCCATGAACACGACGCATTCTGTTGCCTCCCCATGAACATGATGATGACGCGGTTTCTCTGTTCCGACCCAGTAATGTACACGAGCCCTAGCCGTACGTATGCGTGAGTAGGCGTTCGAGACACCACCCGTATGTACAGATATGTGGCCATATTTTCTTTCTTGCACCCTGTCCGCTGTACGTACGTGTACATGCTATGTGCGCGCCTCTACTACGACACGTGCGCGCCTCTACATCGACCAGTATGTACGTACACGTTTGCGACCAGAATGACAATGCTATGTATGCTTCGACAAGGTGGGTCCTGATTGTCAGGCACTTCCTTGCCTGCGAAGATGTAGCTGGTGGGTCCCAGCAGTCAGGGGGCGAATCATTTTTTTTGCCCGAGCGCACTTCCTTGCGTGCGAAGATGTAGCTGGTGGGTCCCAGCAATCAGGGGAAATGTTTTTTTTCGCGAAATACAGTGGCCCGTCCGGTGGGTCCCAGTTGTCAGGTGGAGGAATCATTATTTTCCGTGTAATAAGAAGGCACTTCCTTGCTGCGGCCGTGGACCCAGCTGTCTGCCTCTCCACGTATAGTCCACGTCCGATGGAAGTCGTTCCTTGACCACGTTGACCACGCCGCGACGAGAGCACCAGGGTGGTGGACGACGGCGAGGCCTAGGAAGGGGACGACACAGAGGCAGGGAAGACTCGGCAGTTGTTTCCCACGCGGAGGGGAGTACGACTGTACGAGGGTTTACTGGTTCGTCTGCCATCGCCGGAGAATAACAGCAGGTGTGGGTGAGTAGAGGGATGGCTAGGCCAGCGATGGGAGTATGGTCGGGCGGTGAGGCCTGCGCGGCAGCACAGCCGGCCGCGAGGAGGAGGGAGCAGGCAGTCCCACCGGTGCTTGTTTGATCGGCTGGAGCAGGAAGAGCAGAGATTGAAGAAGCACGACGGCCATTGGATGGACATCCAACAGTCAGTGCTTGTGCGTCAACCTTTTTTTAGGAAAGCCTCAAATCTGTGGAAAACAACATACATCCCATCTGCCATTATTTCTAATAATTTACAGCCCATTTGATAATTCTTAAGGTTTTTTTTGGAGCCCATATTATTTTGGTTAGCATTACAGCCCATATTGTGGCAACGGTTAAAAAATTATACGAAATTTTGCATATTTCGGTGCGGTCCAAACTGTTTTTAATCCCGAAATTTTGACTCACATTCAAACTGATTTTGAAAATAAATGTATATCAATATAAAATCCAACAAATTCTCCACGCATAAAAATTAATGTAATTTAAAATCATGAAATGAAAAAAAGATATTTGAAACTAATTGTCGATTTGATGTGTTTTAAAAATGTACATCCCATTTCTCATTACTGATGGGCCATTTTCTCGGCCAGCCGAATGAAATCTCTCCTTGTCTTGAAATATTTGCAGCCCAATAGGCCTGACAAAGCGACTTACTTGGCAAATCACAAAAAAATGTGCTGTGGCCATGGACCTAGCTTTCAGCCTCTCCATGTACAGTACTCTTCCGATGGAAGTCGTTCCTTGACCACGTTGACCACGCCACGCGGAGAGCACCACGGCGGAGGATGACAGCGAGGCCTAGGAAGGGGACGACGCGGTAGTGGAAGCCCGCGCGGAGAGGACTACGAGGGTTCACTGGTTTGGCTGCGCGGTGTGAGGCTGCCATCGCCGCAGGGCCTGGCCAGCGGTGGGAATAGTAGGGGGTGGTGAGGCCTCTGCGGCAGCACAGCCGGCCATGGGAGGCAGGAGCATGCGGCACGACCGGCGCTGCTTTGGGCGGCTGGAGCAAGAAGACCAGAGGTTGAAGAAGCACTACGGCCTTTGGATGGACATCGTACGGTCACTGGAGCTAGAATCATTCATATTGACTAAGTTGACAACGCCCTTCGTCCCCGTCAACTTAGTAGGCCCACAAGTCAGCCTCCCAGCAAGGTGGGTCCCAGCTAGCCGGGGGAGTATTCATTTTTTTGTGCGTAATAAGGAGGCACTTCCAGTGGGTCCGAGCTGACAGTGGGGGGAATGTTTTTTCGCAAAATATGGTGGCCCGTCCGGTGGGTCCCAGCAGTCAGGGGGAAACGATTTTTTTCGCAAAATACTGGGGGCCCGTCCGGTGGGTCCCTGCTATCAGGTGGATGAATCGTTATTTTCCGCGTAACAAGGAGGCACTTCCTTGCTGCCGCCGTGGACCTAGCTGTCAGCCTCACCACATACAGTCCACGTCCGATGGAAGTCGCTCCTTCCACGTTGACCACGCCGCGCCGAGAGCACCAGGGCGGTGGACGAAGGCAAGGCCTAGGAAGGGGACGACACGGAGCCGGTGAAGACGCGGCAGTGGATGCCCACGCGGAGAGGAGTACAAGGGTTCACTTGTTCGGCTGCGGTGTGAGGCTGCCGTCGCCGCAGGGCCTGGCTAGCGGTGGGAATAGTAGGGGGCGGTGAGGCCCCCACGGCAGCACAGCCGGCCATGGGAGGCAGGAGCAGGCGGTACGACCGGCGCTGCTTTGGGCGGCTGGAGCAAGAAGACCAGAGGTTGAAGAAGCACTACGGCCATTGGATGGACATCGTATGGTCACTATAGCTAGAATCGTTTATATTGACTAAGTTGACAAAGCCCTTGGTACATCAACTTAGTAGGCCCACAGGTCAGCTTCCGAAACGGTGCGCCCCAGAAGTTAGGGGGAGGAATCATTTTTTGGGTGGGTGAAGTTTGAATATCCGAGATTGAAGAAGAAGCACGGCATCCTTTGGATGGACATCCAACGGCCACTGCTGCTAGAACCGTGTGTTGACTATAAGTTGACAAAGCCTGGCATACGCGTCAACTCTGTTTTTTTAGGGGACGCGTCAACTTAGTAAGGCAAGAAGTGTGTGGCAGAGAACTTATAGCCCATTTGAGATTTGTAAGAATGTGTAGCCCATTTTTGAATTCTAATGGAATTTACTACAGCCAAGTTACAGTTTGTTAAAAGTACAGCCCATTTCAACCAACCATTCAAAACAGAATTCAATAAAATTTCCCACATTTTGATGGGATCCGAAATATTTTTATCCCGAAATTTCTAGTCAGATTAAATACAATTTCAATATATATTTATATTACGTAAAAATCCAACGAAACATTGCGCTCGCAACAATTAATGAAATTAAATTTTCAATATCCAAAAATAATATTATATAAAGTAATCACGTGTTTGGTGCATTTTTTTATAGTTACTGCCCAGTTTTTATAATTACATCCCATTTATTATTTCTTAAAGCCCATTTTCTTCTTAGGCATAATGCATCCCTCCTAGGAAAGATTTGCAGCCCAGCGGGGTGGAGAATAACAACTTGACCTTGTCTAGGTATTCCTAAAAAAAAGTATAGCTGGCTAGCCATTTTCAGCTTGAAAAAATTAATATCTGGGCTGGATATCTGGCCTGGGCTAGATGGCCACAACCCGCCCAGTTAATACCTGCAGCGATGTTTTCGTTGTTGTTTAGAGGAGAAAAATTAATATCTGGGCTAAACATCGAAAAACTCTGCAGTGCTCACACCTCAAAAACACAAATACTGCTTGAGCTGCTTGGTCCCAGCTGTCGGCCGCTTCTTGTGCAATTCTCTCATTTATTGACTAGTACTACATAGGTTGACAATGGTGTGGGACTGTGATGTCAGGAAACAAGGGGGAAGCAAAATAAATAACTCAAGCGAGCGCTTCCACCTCTGCCTCGTTGTCTCCCGTGGAAACCCCTTTCCTCCTTTTTTTGCTCGAGCAACGACCAATGCATGCAGCATGTCCATGCGGTTATTAGGCAAGAAATAAAAGCGCTTTGCATGCTATGAATTATGATAGCCTGCATGGGTAGCTAATAAGGCATCCTCTTAACTGCTGTGATTAAATGTTGTGTTTAGAAGAGAGAAATATTCTTCTTTTCCACCAATCTGCTTGCACCTAGGTCGTGATGCACCTTCTAATACGACTTATTCACCTAGACGGAAGGAGTATAGTTTTATACATATATATATAATAAGGAGGCACTTGCGTACATGAGGCTATGGACCTGGTGGGTCCCCATTGTCATCCTCTCCAAGTAAATTCATCTCCTCGCCCGCGCGCGCTTTCTGCCCGAAACAGTCAGCGCCGCCCGCCCCGCTTCCCAGTGCAGGCGATTGCTCCGCCTTCAAACGACACAAGTGCCATCCATCCGTCCATCTGCCGCCCACATTAATTATACGCGGTTGTTGAGGTGGCTACTCCGGCACCACACGTCCGTCCCTCCGCCCGCCCACCATTGCTATATAAACTGCTACGCCGGCCATAGCCGCAGTCATCCTCATCCATTCCCTTTCTCCTCTCCACACCACTACTGCCCACCATGGCTTCCTCGCGCTCCAGCGCTCTGTGGGACGGGCGGACGACAGACCACAAGGAGATGGCAGCCATTGCTGCCGACCGGCTGGCCGGCAGGCAGCCGGAGGACGACTACATCCCAATGGAGAACATGGTAGTCGACGCTCCGGCGCCAACCCCCTCCTCCGCGCCATCCTCGCCGGTGCATTGCACCATGACCATCGGCGAGGCCCGTGCCCAATATATGGACAGTGTGAGGCAGATGCGTCAGGAGCAGTTCCAGGAGGCGCAGGCCGACGCCACCTACAACCACCATCTCCTCCAGGAGCACCTGCAGGCGGAGGAGCAGATCGCCGCGAAGCAGGCGGAGCAGGAGGTGCTGCTCGACTCGTACCTTTCCGCCCGCAAGGGCCGCCTCGAGCGCTAGCGGGAGCGCATGCGGGTGGCGGAGGCTGCGACCGCCTACAAAGAGGCTAGCAAAGAGGGCGATGAAGCGGGCGAGGTGCTATTTGCCGAGGCCGAGGATGAGGCAGAGGACAATGCCGGCTCGAACGAGTCCCCGCTCCGCTGGCGTCGACGAGGCCCTGCTCCGCCGAGGCCCCGTGGCGCCAACAACGAGGCAGAGGACACCGCCGGCTCCGCCGAGGCCCCGCCCCGCGATCAACGAGGCAGAGGACATCGCTGGCTCAGCCGAGGCCCCATCCTGCCAACAACGCGGGGGAGGATTTCCACCGCTCCGCTGAGGCGCCGCCCGCTGGCAACGAGACAGAGGACATCGCCGGCTCCACCGAGGCCCCGCCCCGCTGCCAATGAGGCCGCTCCACACAGAAAACAAGGAAGAGTAGAACACGTTAGGTTGCCGCCGCTCGGGTCCAAGTAAGGCCACCGCTGCTACCCTCCTGTTGAAGCCAAGCTAGGCGGGTTGACCATTGACGGCCTGTTAGCTTCTTGGCGGCGACATGGAGTTGGGGAGTTCTGCTAGAGAATAACGCTGCTTCTACTTAACTGCTGGTGCACTTGGCTGACTGAGACGTGGGCCCCACAGGCCACATGTCAGTTACGCAACTGCACCTGCAGTTAAGTCACTGAAGCGTCTGTTCGGCTCAGCGAGACACAGGTGGGTAGCTTCAGTTAATTAATTATACCTCCAGCGCACCCCTTTTTAGTTGAAGAATGTATGAAATGTAATGAAATCTGGCATGTTTATATGAAATCTGACCGTGTATGAATGAATTTATTTCGATTAGTTCGAATTCCTGTATCACTGGCATTGGATGAACATGCAAAACAATACGTACTACCATTATTCCTAGGGTGATCACCTCGTTTGCAGCAGTTTCACATGTACTCCCTCCGGTCCTTTCTAGTCTGCATACAAGTTTTGTCTGCAGTCAAAGTATCTCTACTTTGACGAATCTTATACAAAAAGTATGCACTTTCACAATGTGCGAAGTAAAAAGGAACATAAGGAGTACAAAGAGTTTGAGCAGGTTATTAGCAGTTCTATACATTGCAATCAAACACACTGGCCTGGCAATTCATAGAAACATTCAAAACAATCAATGATTATGCATCTCAGCAACTCACATGTCAGAGGAAATATTTACTTCACAACTAAAGAATAAAGAAAAAATTGATTGACGCTATTGACAGCAAGGGCATCCCATTCGAAAATATCAAACGCATGTCTTGCTAAAATCAATGAGCAAAATTTGACAAGGTTGTCCCATTCCAAAATATCAAATTCCTATGATTGTGGAATGGGCAGGGTTTGCCATTAGTTCGGACATAGTCATGGCACCTCGTGCTAAATAAACCAGCTGTTCTTTTTGTGCAGTTCCACCAAAATCAACCAAATTCGCGCGTAGGTTGTATGATTTCGCCCTTATATGTTGCAACGCCTTGAACTTATCGGCACCTCCTTTCTTGTGGTGGAAATGAATGATTCGATGTATTCATGAACATTTTTTGCAGTTCCCATTGAAATCAAGTTGAGCACCCCTGTTTGCACAAATACAAAAAAGTGATTAGTATAGAGCAAAATGTACTATGAATTGACAGTTTCAACAGGCACATACATGGTCCATGTAGAGCACACTTTTAGAAAAATGGAACTCACCAGAAAGAATCCTAGAACAACATTGTACTCGCGCATCACAGCAAAAAATGGAGATTTTGTCAGTCCTTCTGAGCTGAAGTTAGTTTGGTCTTGTGGGGAGTAATGTAACCATCCTTCAACTGCTCCTTCTGATGATAAGATAGACAGGGCTTCTTCATCCTGGCATAATCGGAACTAGTCGCTTCACGTACTCCATATTCTTCTTGAGAGGAAGATGATCATGTTGTGCAAAGACAAGAGGACTACTAAATGCTAGCATCACTGTTTGCTCGAAAAAAGGAAAGGAAATATTTAAAACAACACAGATGAAGCACTTCTCAAGGAGAATACCACTTTTTCATGACAGTATCTAAATAGTAGCAGAACACCAATAGAGATGACAAAGCTCAATCATATGGATGAAATCAGTGGGCGAGTACCAACCTTTGTCAGGAGGCTTATTGTGTAGAGCATACAGATGAAGCAATTCTCCGGAACCATCTGTTGCAATCTACGGTGGTGGCCATGCTTACTATATACTCCTCGATTAGTTTAATGTTTCCAACATCTTCTTGTGCAGTAAGACTAAAATATATGGTATCTTCAAAGAAGATCCTTGTTTGCACAAGTAGAGATAATTACATATTACATTATGAGTGGCATCAAATCAGTGGCAAAACAATTGCTCGTTCCAACCATAGTAATAAATTAAGATGCAAAACTATATCATTACTTGTGTCATCACAGTTCCAGTGCTTCATTACAGCACTGGGAGTTGATTTTTGTTTTTCTTCCCCTTGTTCTTCCCCTTCATTACTTGGTTCATTAACAAACAAGCTTCTCCTTCAATGTAAGATTTGGCATGTCAATTAGGGAGCACAAGTATAGTACTAAACTTAATTTTCTGATGAAAGTGGTAAAATACAGGCCAGCAGTCGTGAAATATCCTTATCTTACCTCAATGGGATAGTACGGTGCACATATAGATTGGAAGTCTTGTCTCCCTTTGCGCAGTTCACTAAAATCAAGCAACATTATCGTACAAGTAGCACAACATATGAATGCACTATCGGAGTAAATAGCCATGGGTAGCCTAGCCGGCTTCCCCAGGCCCTTCTGAAAAAATCACGAGCCCGTCCGGCTCTCAAGAATCCAAGACATGGAGCCGCCTTCCCCTTGCTGGCTGCCACCCAGGCCGGCCTTCGGAAGGCGTTCTGACTTTAGCCCTCATGAAGGAAGCCACGGGAGGGCCGACTTCGGGAAGCCGGCCATGAGAAGGCCGACTCCAAGAAGCCGGCTCCCATAAAGCGGTCGAGACCGTACCCTCAAAGTTTGCACCCACCTAACGGCAGTGCGACGGGGCGTGGCTACAGTGAAGCCTGCCACCCCCGAATCCCGGAGCACGCCTGGCACAGTGCGTCGTACGGAGTAGCCATGACCCATCCGGCGCGGCACTGTTGCCATGTTGACCCTGATGTCACCCACGACGGGCCGCCAGCGCGGCCCACAGACGGTGGGCCCCTTCGGGTAGAGAGACGCCCGAAGGCGGCCACGCCTCCAACCAGTCGGCCCAAGACAGAGCCGGCTCTCCGCAGCCGGCTTGCCGCCTCCCTCGAAGGAGACGCCCCATTAAGGAGACAAGACACGGTGAGGCTACGGGGCCCACGTCACCAAGATGGAGCCATAGTAACCAGCCTCCGACCAGGCCCTGGACAGTGGGGCCTGCCTGTTGACCAAGGGGCCGGCAGCCGGCGGGACCCACCAGTCGGCGGGCCCCAGCAGCCAGCGCAGAAGCCGGCGAGCGTAGTCACAGACGGCTGGGCCCCGCGCCCAGTCGGATTACCATTGTACCCCGAGGGGTAGGCCTATATAAACCCCCCGGGGCACCCATGCAAAGGGTTCGACCCCTTGCTAGTCTTAGACACCACACAAGGAGAGGAAGCAGGCTAGCCGTGCCCTTCTTCCTCCTCCCACCAAACAGCTCAAGGAGCATTGTGTAGCTACTTGTTCATCTAGTGATCATGCGGAGACCCCGCAGAGTAGCAGTAGGGGTGTTATCTCCACGGAGAGCCCTGAAGCTGGGTAAGATCCGCCGGCGTGCATGTCTTCGCCTTATCCCGTTTCCAGGCACCGGCGATGTCTTACTGGCTCCCACAATGATAAGCCACCCATTGGCATATGTCGAACCTACCACCCGACATTTGGCGCCCACCATGGGGCCAGGTGCACCGTCGTCCGGAAACCTGTTCTGGACGGGAACCCTCTTCCTCCCCAGCGAGCGTAGCCAGCCCGGCACGCCCGATGGCGCTTGCCACGACGCGCTGCAAGGTGTCACTAGCATCTGCGCGGCGAGCAGCCTCGCCGATCTCCTCGACGAAACCCTCATCTCCGACGAGCTCTCCTCTGATGCGGGCACCGACCACCTCGCCAACCTTCTCGGTCAGCTCCATGTCTCCAACGAGCCCGCTGCAGACCTGGAGTCGGTTGGCTTCACCGACCCGATGCCTGTCGACTCCGACACGGCCTCCTACGACACCTTCCCCACCAACGTCACGATCTACAACGATCCGCTTCCTCGAGCCGACGGCTGCGATGCTGTCACCACCAAAGTGATGGTTGTTGGCCACGGCGGCCCGGCCGACGAGAGCGCCCACGACTTGTCCGCCCCCCTCCCGGCCAATGCCGACGACGAAGCACTGGAGGCACGCCGCCTCGCCCTCCTCGCAGAGGGCCGGAGGCTGGCCTCCGTGAGACGCCTCATTGAGGCCTATCAGCGCGAAGCTGACCGCGCCGCCTTCGGCACGCCGGCCCCGGGCGGGCCAAGCCGGGCCGGCTTTGTCAAGCAACGCGGCGCCGTCATCGCCGACATGCTGGGAGTCGACCGACCGGTCTATGCCACTCCGCTCGAGAACTTGCATGCCGCCCAGGCGGCCGTAGATGAGTTGGGCGGCTTGGAGGCCGAAGACCTCCCCCACATGACCCGATGCATCCAGCAACTGATTGACGCAGCCGCGCAGCGACATGGAGCCGACGCCCGCGCGGGAAGCCCTCCCCCGTGCCGAGATCACGGCGCGACGTCCCGGACTCCGGCTACGAGCAACACCCGCGCGCGGCGCGAGAAAGAGCCGGCTGCCAGCCACAGCCGGACCCGAATCTCCATCGAGCGAGATGCGGACGGCCATCCCCGAGCCATGGAATGGCGGGGCAACCCGCCTCCGCCTTGACCCCGTGGAGAGAGATATCCCACCCCGCCGCCAGTTGCGCACCCGACTCTCAGCGGCCGACTAGGTCGCCGCGAAGGAGTCGGCGAGAACGACGCCCGCCATCGGATCGACCGCCTGGCGCGATCCCTGGCGTTGGAAGAAGAAGACGATGTCGGCCCGCCTTGTTTCGGCCCCCGCATCCGCGACGAGCCTTTCCCCAAAGGGTTCTCGCTCCCAAGAGACACGCCCAAGTACAACGGCTCCGTGAAGCCGAAAGATTGGCTAATCGACTACTCCACGGCGGTCAGCATAGCCCACGGCAACCAGCGCGTTGCCGTGAAGTAAGTGCCCCTCATGATGCAAGGCACGGCGTGAACCTGGCTCAACAGCCTCAAGCCTCTCAGCATCAACAGCTGGCTAGATTTCACTGAAGCTTTCATCCGCAACTTCACCAGCACCTACAAGCGGGCTCCCAAGCCCAGACAGCTCTCCTTGTGCGTACAAGGCCCCGCCGAGTCCACTCACGACTACCTCACGCGTTGGGCCAAGCTCCGCAATTCTTGCGAGGGGGTGCACGAGGTGCAAGCTATCGAGTACTTTACAGCCGGATGCCGAGAAGGCACCCTCCTCAAGCACAAGCTCCTCTGCGACGAGCCGGCTACCCTCGACGAGCTTCTGGACATAGTGGACAAGTACGCCACCGCCGACTCCTCGATGAAGACCGAGCTTCGGGTAGACGCGTCCAGAAAGGTACTCAACCCGGCGCCCAAGACGCCGGCTGGGGATTCCGGCCGACGCCCCCACTCGGACGACCACAAGCACAAGGGCCCCGCGCCGCCTCCCGCCAGTCGGCAGGTGGCCACAGTTGAAGACGTGCCGCATGAAGGGCGGCCCGCGCCCAATAAACCCAAGGGCGGCCGGCCGGCTTGGCAGCCGGCTTTCTCCTACGAGCAAACTCTCGACGCCCCGTGCAAGTTCCACATCGGCGCGAAGCCGTCCAACCACACAACCTGGAAGTGCCATTGGCCCACCCGAATCTCTAAAGGCGAGGGGCTCGTGCCGCCTCCACCTGCCGGCCCGCCGCCTCCGGCCCCGCCACCTCCGGCCGCTCGGCCGCAGTCGGAGCCGTGCACGACGAATTCCCCAACGAGCAAGCAACCTACATCGTCTTTACCAGCGAGCCCGAAGACCGGCGCAGCAAACGCCGAGAGCACCAGGAAGTCAGCGTGGTCACTGCCAACCCCGCCGGACACATGCATTGGTCAGAAAAGCCCATCAGCTGGAGCTGGGCCGACCATCCAGAGGTGATGCCGTCTCCCGGCTCTTATGCTTTGGTCCTAGAAGCCACCCTTGCAACTGACAGACGCGCCGCCCGCTTCTCCCGTGTGTTGATAGATGGCGGGAGCAGCGCCAACATCCTGTACCGTGATACCCTGGAGAAGCTAAACGTCAAGACAAAGCAGCTCATGCCTACTCGGACAGTGTTTCATGGCATCGTACCCGGCTTATCTTGCGCCCCCATTGGCAAGATCAAGATCGATGTACTTTTTGGGGACAAGGAGCATTTCCGCCGGGAAGCGATCTGGTTTGAAGTGGTGGACCTGGAGAGCCCTTACCACGCATTGCTTGGCCGACCTGCCTTGGCCAAATTCATGGCAGTTCCCCACTATTCATACCTCAAGATGAAGATACCAAGCACCAAAGGCGTCATCACCGTAGCCGGTGATTACAAGAAGTCCTCTGAGTGCGCGGCAGCCAGCAGCCGGCTGGCCGAGTCCCTTGTGATTGCCGAGGAAAAGAAGATGTTGGACCGAGTCGTGGCCATAGCCGGCAAGCAGTCGGCCGTGTCCCCCGACCCCAAGGAGCACGATGCTCAAGGATCCTTCCAACCGGCCAAGGAGACGAAGAAGATACCTCTTGACCCCGAGCATCCAGAGAGGTTTGCCGTCATCGGGGCTAGTCTGAACAGCAAATAGGAAGGCGAGCTTGCCGATTTCCTCCTTGAGAATCGGGACATCTTTGCATGGTCCCCCAAGGACATGCCGGGTGTTCCGAGGAAATTCACCGAGCACAAACTACACGTCCGAGAAAACGCAAAACCAGTCAAACAACCCCTTCGCCAACTGTCGGAGGAGAAACGCGGGATCATAGGGGAGGAGATAGCCCGGCTTCTGGCGGCCGGCTTCATTATGGAAGTTTTCTTTCCAGAGTGGCTCGCTAACCCGGTCCTTGTGCTAAAGAAGAATAAGAAGTGGCGCATGTGTATAGACTACACGAGCCTCAACAAGGCTTGCCCCAAAGATCCCTTTGCCCTGCAAGGATCGACCAAGTGATAGACTCCACAGCCGGATGCGAGTTGTTGAGTTTCTTGGATGCTTACTCCGGATATCACCAAATAAAGCTGGATCTGGACGACCGCCTGAAGACCGCCTTCATCACGCCATTTGGAGCCTTCTGCTACCTGACTATGACATTCGGCTTGAGAAATGCCGGTGCCATTTTTCAGTGTTGCATGCAGAAGTGCCTCCTCAAGCAACTCGGCAGAAATGCCCATGTTTACATGGACAACATCGTGGTGAAGACGGAGAAGCGCGACACCTTGCTGGGAGACCTCAAGGAAACGTTTGAGAACATACGTCGGTTCCAAATCAAGCTCAACCCCGAGAAATGCGTGTTCGGAGTGCCAGCCGGCCAGCTCCTAGGCTTCCTGGTCTCCGAACGCGGCATCGAATGCAACCCGGTGAAGATCAAGGCCATCAAGAGAATGGTGATCCCCACCAAGCTTCGAGACATTCAGAAGTTCACCGGGTGCTTGGCCTCCTTGAACTGCTTCATTAGCCGGCTCAGAGAGAAAGCTCTCCCCCTCTACCGCCTCATGAAGAAGAGCACTCACTTTGAGTGGAACGACCAGGCCGACCAAGCTTTTCACGAGCTGAAGAAGATGCTGGCCACGCTGCCCATTCTGGCGGCGCCGACTGAGAAAGAGCCCATGCTCCTCTACATCGCAGCAACCAGCCGGGTGGTCAACACCGTCATCGTAGTCCAACGCCCAGAAGAAGGCCGAGCCCAGCCGGTCCAGAGGCCGGTGTATTATTTGAGCGAGGTGCTGTCGGCCTCAAAGCAGAACTACCCGCACTACCAGAAGATGTGTTACGGCGTGTACTTCACCGCCAAGAAGCTGAAGCCCTACTTTCGAGAGCATCCCATCACGGTCGTATGCACCGCCCCGCTGGCCGAGATCATAGGCAGCCGGGACAGATCCGGCCGGGTGGCGAAATGGGCCATCGAGCTGGCCCCTTACACAATCTTCTACCAGCCCCGCACCGCCATCAAGTCCCAAGCACTGGCCGACTTCCTCGTCGACTGGGCCGAGACCCAGTACCTGCCGGCTCCCGACTCCACCCATTGGCGCATGCACTTTGACGGGTCCAAGATGTGCACCGGCTTGGGAGCTGGCATCGTCCTTACCTCTCCTAAAGGCGACAAGCTCAGATACACGCTGCAGATTCACTTTGCCGCCTCCAACAACGTGGCCGAGTACGAGGCGCTCATACACGGGCTCCGGCTTGCCAAAGAACTCGGCTATGGCGACTCGGACTTGGTGGTCCAGCAATCATCCGGCGACTGGGATGCCAAGGACGCAAACATGGTGAGCTACCGCTTCCTGGTTCAACAACTCAGCGGATACTTTGAAGGATGCGAGTTCCTCCACGTACCGCGAGCCGACAATGAGCCAGCCGATGCCCTGGCTCGAATAGGCTCCACTCGGCAAGAAATTCCAACCGGCATCGCTCTACAACGCCTCCTCAAGCCGTCCATCAAGCCGTCTCCAGAGTCCGACTCCATCTTCGTGCCGCCTGACCCCGATGCGGCCGGGTCCGGCTCGAAGAACCTAGCAGGCGACCCCGAGACTCCCGTAGCCGGCCCGGGGACTTCGGCAACCGGCTCGGGGACTGCCACACCTGGCTCGGGGACTGCGGTAGCCGGCCCGGGGACTGCACCAGCACAACAGCCGGCGACCGACTCCAGCATCTCACCACCCAGCCCGCCCACCCTGGTGGCAGTAGCCACATTGGCGATAGAAGAAGTCGCGGCTCCGTCATGGGCTCAGTCTATCCTCAACTTCCTAGTAAACCAAGATCTGTCGGCTGGCGAAACAGAAGCAAGACAAGTCCAACGTCGAGCCGGAGCATACACAATCGTCAACAGAGAACTAGTCAAGCGCAGTGTCACTGGAATCCTCCAACGGTGCGTCGAGCAAGAGAAGGGCATTGCAATCCTCAGAGACATTCACCAAGGAGAATGCGGCCACCATGCGGCCTCAAGATCACTTGTCTCCAAAGCCTTCCGCCATGGTTTCTTCTGGCCGACTGCTTTGGATGACGCCAAAGAATTAGTTAAACATTGCAAGGGGTGCCAACTCTTCAGCTCCAAGCAATACATGCCGGCTTCGGCACTCAAGACCATTCCCCTCACTTGGCCCTTCGCCGTTTGGGGACTGGACATGGTGGGCCCATTCAAGACGGCGCGCGGCGGCATGACGCATTTGCTCGTCGCCGTGGACAAATTCACCAAGTGGATTGAGGCAAAGCCGATCAAGAAGCTGAATGGGCCGACTGCTGTGACGTTCATTGCAGACATAACAACTCGGTACGGCATGCCACACAGTATCATCACTGACAACAGCACGAATTTTGCCAAAGGAGCCTTGGCATGTTTCTGCGCAGCCCAAGGTATTCGACTGGACTTAGCATCCGTCACCCACCCGCAGTCAAACGGCCAGGTCGAGCGAGCCAACGGCCTCATCCTCTCCGGCATCAAGCCCCGACTGGTCATACCTCTGGAGCGCTCAGCCGACTGTTGGCTCGATGAGCTGCCGGCTGTCCTCTGGAGTCTACGCACTACACCAAACAAGTCAACCAGCTTCACCCCTTTCTTCCTTGTGTATGGTGCCGAGGCGGTCATCCCAACTGACATCGAGTTCGCCTCGCCTCGAGTAACCATGTACACGGAAGTGGAGGCCAAGGAAGCACGAGAAGACGGCGTCGACCTGCTAGAAGAAAGCCGGCTGTTAGCCCTCAGCCGGTCTGCCATCTACCAGCAGGGTTGGTGCCGCTACCACAGCCGGAAGGTCAGGCCAAGATCTTTCCAAGAGGGCGATCTTGTGCTCCGGCTGATCCAGCGAACAGCCGGCCAGCACAAACTCTCGGCCCCTTGGGAAGGCCCCTTCGTCATCGGCGGAGCTCTAGGCAACGACTCCTACTACCTGATCGACGCACAGAAGCCGAAGGCACGCAAGAGAGACGACTCCGGCAAGGAGTCGGAACGACCATGGAATGCCAACCTCCTTCAAAGATTTTACAGTTGAAACGCAGTATGTATCACGCTAACTTTTGTATTAAGTACGAGACAATAGGCCCCCCGAGGAGGGCTCGGGGACTGCCATCCCTTATTTATGAATGAAAAGTATCATGCTTATGACCTTGTCATTTCATTTACTTGTTTCGTCCGGCACCGGGTTCGACTAGTCGGCCCGGGGACTGGCCGACTGGAGTTATATTAGAAGTCCTACCCGCAATCAGACAAGTAGTGTGCCGGCTCCAAAGCCTTCTCTTGCCAAAAGTCGCAGTTCGAAGAACCGGCTGTCCGGCTGGCAAGAGTTAAAGGCAGGAATGGGCGCCCACACGAAAAACGGCTAGGGACTAACGGACTAATATAACAAAAGCCGGTTTTTTCTCCCACCGCCGACTGGCTACCAGAGTAGCCGGCCGGCCGGTTTCCATTCACTTCACTTCAATCCAAGAAAGCTCAAGTACTTGCCTCCCCAAAGAGGGAAGGCGACAAAGGAAAAGGCCCAAGGATAAAAAGCATACGCAAATGGAAACCAAACATGCGCATAACAATATTTACATAAAAGACCTCCGAGAGGCCAGCATTCAACATAGTTTGGATACACCCCCAGTGGGTGGAACTGCGAAAACTTAATGAAGATTGTTCAAAAGACAACAAGCAGGAAAGATAAAGACGGCAGGTCAAGCTGGCGGAGCGACCGACGAGCCGGACTGGTTGGCGGAGATGGTCGTGCCGGCTGAAGGAGCGGCCGGCTGGCGAACTTCGGCTTGGTCACCGCCTCCTGTAGAGGGCGCGCTTCCACGCGCCTCATTGCTGGAGGCACAGTCGGCCTGAGGTCGGCCGGTTGTTCCACCAGTCGGCTCGACGTCTTCGGCGTCCTCCTCTTC
The DNA here is from genome assembly GCF_002162155.2 of Triticum dicoccoides. Classification (NCBI taxonomy): domain Eukaryota; kingdom Viridiplantae; phylum Streptophyta; class Magnoliopsida; order Poales; family Poaceae; genus Triticum; species Triticum dicoccoides. Next base: position 423,851,622 of record NC_041386.1, on the reverse strand, counting down.
GTCATCCTCGCCCTCATCGCTAGAGGCAATCTCCTCCGCCGGGTCCTCGCCCACCGCCGGGTTCAGCCCGAACCACTCCTCCGGCTGAGCAACACCGTCATCATCGATTTCGGGTGCGAAAACGCTGATGTCGGTGCACTCGGCGATCGTCGAAGCCCGCTGGGCGATAGCCGGCCTCACCTCCTCCAGCTCCACGTCGGCCTCCATCCGCCAAGTGCGCAGCTGGTCCAGGCTCAGCCTTGGGTACCAAGCCCGAACGAACTCCAACACCCGCCCGGCTCCGAGGCGGGCCGCCGACGCCTTCCAAGCCTCAAAGCGACCGACTGCGACCTCTAGCCAGTCGGCAGTTCGGCTTGGGGTGCGGGGGATTGTCTCGCCGGGCCAGAGGGCGGCCAACACTTGCACCCCGGCACGTTGGAGCCGGCGAAGCATCCGATGAGCCGGCTGCAACCGCGCCTGGACAGCCAAGAGCTGCTCCTCAAGCGTCCGGTTCGCATTCGGCGCGATGTTGGCCCCCGCCTGACGGCGCGCCTCGTGATGGGCCTCAATGCTTTGGGCAGCGAAGGCGGAATAGCCGGGGAATTAGTCTGCACCAAAAAACAAGCAGCAGCTCAAGTTAAGCCAAAAACCCAGGCGGCAAGGGGCAGGAGAGGGGCGAGGAAGGCGGCTGACCGTCGATCAAATCCTCGATCCCGCCGAAGCCTTCATCTAGGGCTCGCCGGGTCTCAGCCCAGCTCGCCACCTCGGTCTCATACTCTGCCTTCAGGGCGGCTTCGCTATCCTGCGCCGCCTGCGGGGCCACCTTGTGGCTCTTCTCCTGGTCGGCCAGCTTCTTGGCCAGGCGATCACGCTCCTGGACCAGGGCAGCGTACTCGGCATCCTTGGTATGAAGGGCGGCCTTCGCTTCGCCGCGCTCCTTCCTCAAATCGGCGTTGGCCCCTGAAGATAAAGAAAAAGAAAAACCAATAAGGAAAGAGTCGTCAAGAAAGATCCGACACGACTGCTCAGTAGTCGGCCCGAATCTCGGGGACTACACCCAGTGGGTGCACTGACGCGCCCCCACAGGAGACAGACAAGATCGAGTACTTACTTCGGCTGTCGGCCAGGTCGTCGGTCCTCCGGCTCAACTCCCGAGCCTGGGAGTTGAAGGCGGCAGCACGGAGGTTGTGATATTCCTGGAAGTTCAGACAAGAGGCAAAAATAAGGTAGCCGTCAAGAAAGATCCGACCCGACTGCGCAGCAGTCGGCCCGAATCTCGGGGACTACACCCAGTGGGTTCGCTGACGCGCCCCCACGGAAGAAATTAAGAGAGCAAAGCGTCCAAGAATGAAGGACTCACCCGGATGGTGGCTCGCGTCGATAGGAACTCCTGAGTGAACTGTTGCAGCAGGGCGGCCTGAGCTTTCAGCCGGCTCCGGACCCCTTGAGCCGCCACATTCAGCTTGCCAGTCCCCCGCTGGGAGTCCACTCGGACGTGGCAGTGCTGGCCGCCTCCAGATCTTCCACCGACTGGCCTGCGCTCGCGGTTCGGCACAACTCCAGCGGAGCGGTGCCTCCACCTGCGCGCCGGCCCGTCGCCGACTGCACCTCGAGGCCGGCTCTATTCTCCGGCTCACCCCCGATCGGCCCCTCTGGCGCCGCTGACGATTGGCCGCCTTGGCCCGCTCCGGTTGGCGCTGCTGGCAGCGCTCTCCGCGCAAAGGCCACGGGGTCCTCCCCCCTCTCCATCAGCGGCGGGTCTTGGACGATCTCCTCCGCCAAGGGCAAAGGGGTGTCGGGGGCCACGGCTCGGAGGGGAATGGCGAGCAGCGGAGGCAGGTTGCGCGAACCCTCCGCCTTCGGCTCCGCAGTCGCCGCCTCCGTCTGGGCCCTGGCTGCCGCGTCGGCCTACTCCCTCGCCGCCTGGGTGGCCGCTTTCTTCGCCGCCTCGCGCTCCTCCCGCGCTTCACGGGCGTTCCGCTCTGTGGCCTCCCTGAGGTCGGCGCGGGGGTCCACGCGGCGGGAGCTTGAAGAATCTCCAGTCGGCCCAACTATGGAGCCGCCTGGACCACGCTCAAGGGACAGCGGCGCCCTGTCCAGGAAGTGGAAGAAATTAAGAAGAATGCTCGAACAAGAAGAGAATGATGAAGAGCATGCGACAAGGCAATTGACGACTTACGCTGAGATCGCCTGAGGCTGCTTCACCGCCTTGCGGAAGCGGGCCGCTTTCGCAGCCGCCTCGTCTCGCTTGGTCGCCGCGGTGGAGGCTTTGGACTTCTTCGGCCGACTGTCGAAGAGGCCTGAAGCGGCCCGGCGCTTCTGTGCGCCACCACCGGCAGCCGGCGCGATGGACGAGCCCGCGCCCTGATGGCCGGACGCCGGCTGGCGACGCGGGGCGACTTCGGCTTCAGCATCGTCCGGCCAGTCCTCAAAGCCTTGAGCCCCCGGGCTCGGCGTCGTCCCCCACGACGGCGTCTTCCATGGTGTCCGCCCCCAAGTCCGGATCGTCGACGTCGTCCGCCGTGCGGTCGGGGGCATACTGGCGTTCTATCCCAGCTGACCCAGTCGTCGGTGGGAGAAGGGGGTTCTGCTAAGAAGAACCGAGTGATCAGAAGCCGGCCATCATAAAGCCAGCTACCAACGAAAAGAAGGAAGAAAAGAAAGCTTACCACGAGCGGAGGGTTGGCGCGAGAATACGGCGCCTTGCCGTATCGCTAGTCCTCGGCGAGCTTGCAGTTGGAGATATAGTTTACCATATACGATACCTCCGCGTGAGGCATCTCCCTGGTGCTCAGCCGGCTTGGGTCAAAGCGGCCGCTCATCTGGCACATCATGTGGGGCCGGCTTTGGAGAGGAGATATCCAGCGCTCCATGAAGGCGGCCACCAAGTCGGCCCCATTCAGGTTTTCCGACTGGATCATCACCCAAAGCCGGGAGATGGCGGCGTTCCCGGCCTGAGACAGTGAGCGGGACCGGAAACTCCATGAGGGCTGCCTCCCAGACGGCGGGCCGGCTACGTAAGCCAGCAGGTTGACGTGGTCTCCTTGCTCGGCGACGTTCTTCACGTAGAAATATGATTTCTGCCAGATCTTCCCCGACTAGATCAGGGGGATGGGCGGGAATGGGTTGTTCTCGCTCGCCCTCCTCATGGCGATGAAGGCCCCGCAGGGGGCGGGCACGCCTGCGACGACGGTGCCGAGCTTGCTTTGGAAGAACTCCCCCAGAGCTCCAGCGTGGGGAGCAGCCCCAAGAAACCTTCGCAGAGGGAGACGAAGGCCGACAGCAGCATCATCGTATTGGGCGTGAGGTGATGCGGCTGAAGGTTGTAAAACTCGAGGAAGGAGCGCAGAAATCCGCTCGCCGGAAGGCCGAAGCCGCGCAGGAAGTGCGAGCGGAAGACGACCCGCTCGCCCTCCTCTGGCGTCGGCGAAATCTCCGTCTTCGGCGCCAGGCGGAACCGCACGAGGTTGGCGTCGGGCAGGCGCCGAGTCTGGCAGAGGAATTCAACGTGGTCCTCATGGACGTTGGAGCCGTCCCACGAGCTTGACAGCGCCATGGGAGCGAGACGATGTGGAGGCGCGGCGGTGCTGAGACGGGAGGCTGCGGTGGCAACGAGAAGAAGAAACGAGGACGAGAGGGGGCGGAGCGAGAGGGAGCGTGCGAACCTCTGTCACTCCCCCTCCTCCCCCTACTTATAGGCTCGCGTGGCGGAGCCGAGGAGGCGCGGCGTGGGGAAACGTGGGGATCGATCATGCCCACTCCCCCACGTCCTGCGCTTGTTGCGCCCTAATGGCGAAATAAAATCTCCACAGGAAGGCGAGCGGTCCACCTGGGCCGCAGAAGATCAGCGTTCGGGCTAAGGCCTAGGAGTGGCGGGCCCGGGCCTGCAGCAGCGTCCCATCGCGCGCGTGCGACGGCAGGGTCTCGCTTCCCTGTGGCCTGCGGGAGGGCCCGTGGTCAGCACGCGGGTCGACCAAGCTTTCCCGCCTGCAAGACGCAGGGCTCCCCGAAAACGGCATACATCAGCAAAGACGGCTCTTCAGGATAGGAAGCTGACCAAGCTTCTCGTCCCTTTGTCCGCCTCGAAGCTCAATCAGCTTCGGGGACTACTTTCGGAGTAAATTGCCATGGGTAGCCTAGCCGGCTTCCCCTGGCCCTTCGTAAAAATCACGAGCCCGTCCGGCTCTCAAGAATCCAAGACATGGAGCCGCCTTCCTCTTGCTGGCTGCCACCCAGGCCGGCTTTTGGAAGGCGGTCCGACTTTAGCCCTCATGAAGGAGGCCACGGGAGGGCCGACTTCGGGAAGCCGGCCATGACAAGGCCGACTCCAAGAAGCCGGCTGCCATAAAGCGGTCGAGACCGTACCCTCAAAGTTTGCACCCACCTAACAGCAGTGCGACGGGGCGTGGCTACAGTGAAGCCTACCACCCCCGAATCCCGGAGCACACCTGGCATAGTGCGCCGTACGGAGTAGCCATGACCCGTCCGGCACGGCACTGTTGCCATGTTGACCCTGATGTCACCCACGACAGGCCGCCAGCGCGGCCCACAGACGGTGGGCCCCTTCAGGCAGAGAGACGCCCGAAGGCGGCCACGCCTCCAACCAGTCGGCCCAAGACAGAGCCGGCTCCCCGCAGCCAGCTTGCCGCCTCCCTCGAAGGAGACGCCCCATTAAGGAGACAAGACGCGGTGAGGCTACAACGATCGCCCGACGGGCGGCGGCACTGTAGCGGCGCCTACCACGACGAGGCCCATGTCACCAAGATGGAGCCACAGTAACCAGCCACTGACCAGGCCCTGGACAGTGGGGCCTGCCTGTCGACCAAGGGGCCGGCAGCCGGCGGGACCCACCAGTCGGCGGGCCCCAGCAGCCGGCGCAGAAGCCGGCGAGCGCAGTCACAGATGGCTGGGCCCCGCGCCCAGTCAGATTACCATTGTACCCCCGGGGGGTCGGCCTATATAAACCCCCCGGGGCACCCATGCAAAGGGTTTGACCCCCTGCTAGTCTTAGACACCACACAAGGAGAGGAAGCAGGCTAGCCGTACCCTTCTTCCTCCTCCCACCAAACAGCTCAAGGAGCATTGTGTAGCTACTTGTTCATCTAGTGATCATGCGGAGACCCCGCAGAGCAGCAGTAGGGGTGTTATCTCCACGGAGAGCCCCGAAGCTGGGTAAGATCCGCCGGCGTGCATGTCTTCGCCTTATCCCGTTTCCAGGCACCGGCGATGTCTTACTGGCTCCCACAATGATAAGCCACCCGTTGGCATATGTCGCACCTACCACCCGACATGCACACTGCAGAATCATGTGAAAGAAGGCTAGTACTAACCTCTCATGATGCGGAATTCAAACAACTCACAAGAAGAAGATCTAAAAGAAATTCGCCTTAACGGATAGGAAGTAAGATCTCCTCTTATGCAGTTCCACTAAGATCAAGCAATCAAGCAACGTTGTCGGTGTGACATTTTGGTTGAACTGCACAAAACACTCTTAAAACAAAAGTGTTTTGTGCAGTGCAACAAAAGGTCACAATGGCAACGAGGTGAAGCAGATAACCCTGTTTACACAGAGGAGCAAAGGAAACAATTAGTGGTCAATAACGGTGGATGACACAAAAGCCAACAAAAAGAAGCATCTACCTTATCTAAATGGGAAAGAAAGAAAGACAATAGCATTTCTCAAACGGTGGCATTGATTAATATTAACATAGAGATTATATTAACAATAAAATTCGTTAAACATGTAATTTGCTTTTAACTGTGGCATTGCATCAATTTTCTAGTGGCATTATTAGAGGGTGTTTGTTTACAGGGATATTTTGGTGTAGGGACTAAAATAACTCCGTGTCAGTCCCATCTAAACCAAAGAGGAGGGACTTTTAGGGACTAAAAGTGGGCATTTGGGACTAAAAAAAGAAGACCCCGAGGGAGTCTTTTTGGGACTTTTTCCAACGTTTGCCCTGCCACGCATCGCACCTTGTCTCTATTAGTTCATTACTAGGGGTAACATGGTCTTTTAGCATGTCATTTAATAACCTCTAGTCCATGTTTAGTCCCTGGAACCCAGCAGGTAGGGACTAGGGAGTTTTTAACCAAACAGGGCCTTAGATTAACAACAGCTAATGAGTTGCACGGGACATTGGACGCACCAGCACCATGTGCATCTACCGATGTACTGTGGTCATGCACAGTCTGTTGCAACAAAGAACAAGCAACCAAGGAGCATATTTGTGTTGGTCCCAGTTTGTTATCTTTAGACGCCATTCCCTATGCGATCGCAGCAAATCTAGTCCTGCTCAAACTCTACAGCCTTGTCCCTTCCTTTCCTTTTTGAACTAGTACTTTCGCCCCTTCCTTTCCTCTTTGAACCACGTCCTAGATTTATGCGATACAACTTTCCCCACTACTTTCCCCTATTCCTTTCCTCTTTGAACCACGTCCTAGATTAATGCTATACAACTTTCCCCCTTCATTTCCTCTTTGAACCATGTCCTAGATTCATGCTATATACAACTTTTCCCACTACTTTCCCCCACTCCTTTCCTCTTTGAACTACGTCCTAGATTCATGGTATACATGCAGCTAGAGCAATGCATGTGGAGTAAGTAAATTATACCTTAAGGTTCTTGGGGTGTGGTTCGGTGGGTGACGGGAAAGCGGCGAAGAAGAAGGGGTCGGAGGCCCTCCCGCGCCGCCATTAGGTGGAAAGTGAACAGCTGCGCCTGTAGTCCCTCGCCGAAGGCGACAGCGTTAAGCCTCCTTCCCTTCCCGGCGGACGGATCCTGCCGGCTCTTTGAGCAGTAGTGAGGGGAGAGAGAGGCCAACGAAGTCTTCTTTAGATCTGGAGAGGGCGAGAGAGTGTGAAGAGAGCAACTACAAGCACTGAGGCTCCAGCGGGAGACGACGAGAGAGTGAGCGAACAGGCTAACCAGCTACACAACCCTCCCATTATGTTCAACAAGAGGGAAATAACCTTTTATACATTCCTGCATTCGTGTGACAAGCATGCCGTGTTTTTTTGTGTGTGTGGGAGTCATTGGGATTTCAATCATAATCGTGTCATGTGGCTTTGGTGGTAAGACTATCCACAGCGATGCAGAAATAATGCAGCCTTAGTCACCTTACCTCTCTCCACGTAGTACGTTGGGTCCCACCAGTCAGAGGGTGAAACAAACAAATTAATAAGAAAAATTAAAAGCGCCATCGGTGTATCTTACCTCACACATCTCGCTACTGCTTGGGAACACTGTCCAATTGATCCCTCTGTTCGCTCACATACTATTTTAAGTGAATCCTTATTATAACATGCACACAAATTTTGGCCACCTGTATTCGACTTAAGTCAGTGTGCCACCGTATCTCGTATACTTACTACTCCCTCCGTCTAGGTGTAATAAGTCACGTTAGAAGGTGCAACGGGACCAAGGTGCGTGTGTGTGCATGTGCATGCGTGTGTGTGTGTGGGTGTGTGTGGGTGTTAGAGAGAGCGACAGATCGACCTACTCCTACAGAGAGATGTTGTGTAGTGTACGATTTTAGCCGCGAGAGTCGGTGCATCCTCTCGTTTCCGTGCGTGTCCGGTAGGGACATGCGGACAGCTGCCACGCCCGCTCCTGACCAGCCTGGCCCACCCAAAGCCCCTCCATCGCCTGCGCGCGCTTCCCGCCCGAAACGGTCAGCCCCGCTCTAAAGAGTCGGTGCCGCATTCATGCCCGGGCAGAGCGGAGGCGACCTCTCACTAGCACAAGAGTGATGGTTGCTTCGTCCGTCCAAGTTACTACTGGGTCTATGTGATTTGATGGCTCATTGGTCTTTATTACTGAGGTGGTAGGACTGCTGGATGTCCCACGCTTTCGGCGAAAGGAGGTATACTACTACTACTAGATTACAATTTTCTCCATTCTTACAGCGGAGGCGTGCAAGAGCAGTGAAAACACGCAGGCTTAGTGATTACATGGCCCACCTCACACTATCACCGTGTGACACCTAACTCTTTACATAGTACTCCCTCCGTTCCTAAATATTACCAGATGAGTCCCCGTGCATTGGCGTGGAACAGCGGTATATCTCTCTGCGCAAAAGTATCGATTTCATAGAACAAAAAAAACTCTATAACTGCATGAAAAATGTGGTAGCCAAACTAAATAAACTCCCATCATCATTTAGATCATCCCACGTAAGGAAAAAAGATCAGCCAACTAAACTCCTACTGCATAATGGGATTATATTTTTCTTTTTGACATGTTAATGGGACATAAAAGCTTACTTACATGCATGCTACCGGTGCATGCTTACATGCAAACATGTTGATGTGATTTAAAACCCACTCACATGCATGTGGCACGGTATTTCTGCATGCTTGCATGTGGCTTAGTGCGGAGCCTCTCAACATCAAGATCAGACGGCTATTATGGACTGATTTACTTCATCTAACGGCTACATCAATTTTGATGACGTGGCTCAAGGAGAGGATAGAGAATTCCTAGTAGTGGTGGGTAGCTATTACTAGTAGATATAATTCTTTGTAGAGATTCCACTACATACGGAACAAAATGAATGAATCTACACTTAAAATGCATCTATATACATCCGCATGTGGTTCATGGTGAAATCTCTACAAAGACTTATATTTAGGAACGGAGGAAGTACTAGTATAGTACGTACTGTAATCCTATCCTACTTTTTGATTCATTTAGTTCTTCAATTAACTCAAAGTTCTTTCTTTTTCTTTAAAGAATTCTGCCTTCCTTAAAATATCATAAACAATTGTCAATATACTCGAAAAGTATAAATAGATCCAAAGCAAAGAGTTTTTCCAACTTTTCTGTTATGTTTTCATCTAGGATTTTTTTTAGTTGATCATTATAGATTAATTCTCCGTGCTTCATTATACCAAGTTTTCGTTGCAAACCCCGAGATATTATTACTACGAAAGATAACCTAGATGAAAAAATAAATAGAAAAGGAAATCTAAAAAGGCAGATCCTCCCTCTCTATCAAGAGTAATGAACTAGGTGCTGATACAGTACAAAAAAACAAACTAAATTAACCAAACTTGCCTGATGTTGAGGCAATCAAGATAGCCAACCCTACCCTATCACGTCAATCCCACAAGACTCTTATCCATTCCCGTTCGCTCGTGGTGGGGGAGTAAGTCAAAATAGAAAAAACTCACATTGGGTTTAGGGATAATCAGGCTCGAACTGATGACTTCCACCTATTCTGGGCCATACAATGCATTACAGACGTATGATCATTACCCTTCAACCGGGTTATTCTATTCCACTTCTAGATAGAGAAAAAAACTTAACCTGAAATGAAGGGGTACCCCCGAGAAGAGATCCAGTGGAGACAGCTGGGCCTGTAGCTCAGAGGATTAGAGCACGTGGCTACGAACCACGGTGTCAGGGGTTCAAATCCCTTATCAGCGAGATAAATTTGTACAATGCTATGAAGCTTCCAGCTTCTGTTACATGTATCTTGCGTCCAAGGTTGCCCGTTGCAACATTTCATCAAATACAAAGGAGACTAACATGCATGCTATTGCATCTCAATGATTGACAGATCATAGCAAATATGTACTCCCTCCGTTCCAAAATAAGTTTCTCAACTTTGTGCGAACTTTAGTACAAAGTTGTACTACTAGTAAAGTTGACACTTATTTTGGAACAGAGGCAGCTAAAGAAGAAAACGATCCATGCAGTCCCTAGCCCTTGAACCGTGAACCCTGACCAGGCTTCAATTTGCTGGCAACGTTCGAGCTTCCTAATAAATGAACTTTGCAACCTTTTGACCATCGGATCATCTTGTGCAGTTTCACCAAAATCGAGATGAGTATCCCTGTGGCAAAGAAATTGAACAAGCGCGATTAGAATAAGATTACTGGGACTAGTTGATGAGACATAAACTCATCACAAATATAGTACGTAGAAGCCAGTAGAGGTATGTGCGGGGCAAAGAAGTAGAGAAATATCCACAGGGAGTGATGTGGGCAACTGGAGCAGTGGTGCAAGCCGGCTGTAAAGGGAGTTGTACCTGTGGGACGTAGCTCAACCTTGAGGAGGCTGGCGGGAGGCGGCAACTACGCACGTCACGGCGGTGAGCAAGGGATGAAGGGAACTTCACCAGCTTTGTGAGAGAGAATGGCGGGGACCCCTGATCGGGACGTGCTGATAGTGGGTTTTCGCTGTCGGCGACGGCCACCGCATCTACACTAAGCATCCACCCCTTCCCCAAGCGGACGTGATCCACCGGGATGTTAGAGATGTGGCCACAGTTGTTTTGTGTGAGAGAGTGTAAAGAGAGCAACCCCAACAATCAACCGTGTAGGCTTGCCCATCCTGACTATGTATTCCATTCCTCTCCATATGAACCTATCATATTGCGTACGTGCCACTGAAGAAAAAAAACTTTATTTATAAATGACGCGGCACCTACTACTCATTCTCCTATAACCTTGCGCTTGGCATCTCCAAAATATTGACCTTGCGATTGGCTCTTCGCCTCTTTGGGAAATCGAGCAATAATGGTACTGCAGTATATATCGTTATGGCTATATGAGACCGAATGAATTGCTGCACGTCCACCACGTGGGCGAGGGTCGAGGGGAGAGGGAGAGTGCTACATACGGAGCAAAATGAGTGAATCTACACTCTAAAATACGTCTATATACATCAGTGTTTGGAGTATGTACTAGTAGTTCATATTGAAATCTACTAAAGGACATATATATTCCAAACAATATGATATAATCTCTATAACCAAGGTAGTAGGGACGAGGAGTAAACGGAGGGAGTAGTAAATTTTTCTCCTCGTCCTGCGAGCCACCGCGTGCATGGGCGAGGGAGCGGGCGTAAGGCGTAGTAAGCAAGCTTTACCTCATCCTGCCAGCCACCGCGCCCATGGGCGGGGGAGACGGCGTACTAAGCAAGCTTCTCCTTGTTCTGCGAGTTGATGGGACACATCAAAAGTACTCCAGTGTATAGAGCCTTTCCTCTAAGGTAGGCCCCACATGGTTTGCCTCTTTTTTTAACATAACACATCAAGTCGCAATTTGTTTGTTCACCCGTGGTAGACGATCCTCCCTCCACCAAGTGGACACGTGCCAAATTACCACGTGGGCTGCCTTTTTCGTACAGAAATGAGCTCCACCGTGTACCCGCGTGGGTGTGGTTGGGAAAGAGACGGGAGTACGTGCGCCGTGCATGCACCTCTTCTCTTCGTGCATGTCCCCCACCTACGTGGGTGTGTGTGAGAGATACAAACCGCGTTCGTGAGTGTTTTTTGTTTTGGGGTGGGGGTGGGGTGGGGTTGATTTCATGAATTATTTGTGGGAATATGTGTCGATGACATCTCAAACAAAATTTTGCATGCAATGTGTGTGAAATGGAGGCCTATTCATATCATACATAGAGGGTCGGGCAATCCACGAGAAGAGAGGGAGGGGTCATAGCTATCGATAGAGTCGAAGAGAGGATCAAGTGGGTGGGTGCGAGATCAATGAAGCGAGCCATCAAAATTGTGTGTGTGTACAAGTCAAAGATATAGGGCGACTGGCCTACCAGAACGTTAGAGGGCACACGTCAAGTTTGTGTGTGGCAGGGAGACATGACTAGAGCGCTCGATGTATCGGTGTGTGTGTGGGGGGGGAGGGGGTGGTGCGAGGGGTAGGCAGAGGCCTAACTATAGAGGTAGAACGACTCGTATATGTGTTGAGAAGGAGAGACCTAGCTATATCTTGAGGGAGATCGGTCGACATCCATACATAACTGAAGGACGGGAAATATGATGGGAGAGAGAGAGGAGAGAGAGAGGGAGGGATAGGGAGGGAGAGGGGTAGAGTGTTGGATGGGTGATGGAGTTGCTTCTCGAAGATGGTGGGAGAGGCCTACTAGACAGACTAAGGGTGGAACTGCAATGTTATCAATAAGAGTGGGGATGTGTTTCTGTGTATGCCTGTGCATGATAGATCTGTCGGGACGCATCCATGGATGATGAAGGGGAACCATGTGTTTGGTAAGCAAACCTAACTAGATCGGTAGATCAATTGTTGTATGTCGGAGGAAGGGAGAGACACAACTAATGAGGTAGATCGATTGACGTGTGGGTAAAAACGAGTTATAAGGACCTAGCTAGCTATATGTATAGCGAGAGATCGGTCGGTGTACGTCCATTTGTTAGAGGCAAATAAGGCCCAGCGAGACGGATAGACAGAGAGAATGGAGCTAGGAGGTGGTGCGAGAGGCCGAACTACTAGCTAGATAGGGGGAGGAGTGTGCGGTTGTGAGAGTGATGAAAAGAGGGGCGAGAGTTTACACGTGTGTCTGACCATATGAGAGACACGAGGCAAGGACACATAAAGGAGGAGATTGAAGGTGTGTTTGTATGTTGTAGGCAGGCATCGCTGGAGAGGTTTGTCGATCGGTGTGTGTCGGAAAGGAGTTGTGGAGACTCTGGGAGAACGACCTAAAGAAAAAAATGAATGTGCCCGGTGGATAGAATGTCGAGTGAGGGGGAGGGCGAGGAGGGCGTGTGCATGCACGAGAGAAAGTTAGTGGTAGCTACAAAGGTTAGAGGATTGTGTGGGTGTAAGAGACTAACAAAGATCATAATCTTATATGAAAGCGGATTCATATATTTGAATAGGAGATCATAGTGTTTTAAACATTGCATGCATGAATATAGCGGTGATACACGTGTTGTGCACATGTTATACCATAATGTGATAATGCATGGTGTTTGCAACTCATAGCTAAATGCCGAACAATCTAAACCATACTATACATAAAACAATCTCACATTTTATTTGAATTTGTGATAATGTGTGGCGTTTGCAGCTTACAACTAAATATCGAACAATCTAAACAGTACTATATATCGAACATTCTCACATTTTATTTGAATTTGTGGTAATGTGTGGTGTTTGCAACTCACATCTAAATACTTGTAGGCGTAGGGGGCGGGGCACCATACATAATGTGATAAACACATTATACATATGAGACATGGTTTAGATTATGAAGATCTAGCTAGAGCTATAAATGTAATGTGATTTGAAATCAAAATAAAGTGGATAAAAAAAATCTAGTTTGAGTTCATATAGTACACATAGTTCATATGTAACTCGAGACTAATCATGTGTTGTGCTGTGAAGATAATACACAAACGATGGTTTAACTTGACAATAATGATGATTGTAGATCTTATTAAAACAGATAAACGAATTCAAATGCTTTGACTTCACAACAATCATTACTGTAGATCTTAGTCAAATAGAGAAACGAGTTCAAATTTAGTTCATATTGAAGCGGTAGTATATACGTTTGGAATGCACTAAAACGTTCATTTGAGTAGTAGGTTGCATGCATTATACATGTAGCGAAATATTTTAATTGAACATAACATTAATTCAAAGTTTTGAATGACATTGGTAGGGCGCATTGATTTGGTACAGTACACGTTAGGCTTGTCCGGAAATTTCAACCCGCGCCTTGTTAGCCCGAAATATTTAAGATATATCTGTGTCTCGTTGTGCTCTAACAACTCCCTCCATCTCAACCCGCGCCTTGCTATTCCGAAATTACAACGTGCGCGAAAACTCCCACCTCCTGTGAAATCCCGACACGCGAAATGCCTGTGGTACGACTGAACCGAAAGAACCGACTCAAATCGGTGTGGGTACTTTCGTAACTTACCCCAGATTTCGGACAAGCGCGTCTCTAAGCCATGGTTCCCCACTGCCATCCCATCCGCCAACCCATTCGTACACCGTGGCCGCGAAAACCCATGACGAAACACCACACCCTGCTCCGTCCGCCACCCAGCCGGAGCCTCTTCCCCGACGACGTCGTCCACAGCAACACCTTGATGTCCCTCATCCACCGTACTGGATGAGGATCCATCGTCGATCTCATCGTCCCGCCGGTTCAACCACGCCGTCCTCCACCTCCAAGGAGCTGCCCCAACGTTCCCCTCGTCTTTCGCGCCACCTCCATTCCCACACCACCATCTTCACCTACACCACTGGAAGAGCATCATCATCACCGTTTCATCGGATGAGGCCCTGGCCTAGTCGGTGCCACCAAAGAGGTTGTACACTAATCGCCGCATTTTCTTCTTGATTTGATCTCACAGTGCTGTCGGCGCTCGGTCCCGAGCCGACACGGCGCAGCTCCATCCACGGCGGCGTCGCCGTCCACTTCCTCCACAGCGTTGCTCCCTTAGCGGTGACGTCCACATCAGTAGGACCTGCTGCTACTTTAGCTCTCGCTCGCGTTGCTGCTCTGCTCCTGCTCTTGGTCCCCTGCCTGGTCTGCTCTTGCTATTGCTCTTGCTCGCGCTGCTACTCTCGCTCTTGCTTGCGATGCTGCTCCGATTTATCTACACTTCACTCCGATGCCGTCGGGGTGAAGGAAGAACTAGCCGCAGCGGGGAGGGGGGCTCGCCAGAGAGGTACCCCACTATCTATCTTAGGGTTCAGGATGGGGGCAGTGTCCGCCGGCGGTGGCGGGGCGT